>NC_049908.1:3021119-3245190 GCF_001411555.2 Juglans regia | reverse complement strand
GATTTCAGATCATAGGACCCACGACTGCCATGCCATGTGCAGCCTCAATCACGGAATCACCAAAGCTCTTCTCTTTCTTTATCAAGAAAACTGGGAGCTCATCTTTCCCATTCTTGGTTAATTTTCAAATTAAACTTGCCCAAGAAAAGATAAAAAAAGAGGATAATCTTCAGAGTTTGGTATAGATCATCAAGGAATTAACAAGAAAATTAATGAATGAATTCGCTCGGTACACCACTTAGTTTGATTGGCAGAGAAAATCAATTATTTGATCATTTTTTAGTTCAAAGTAGTGGGATTTATTAGCTTGTTGTGTAGAAAAATACATGTATGTAAATTCTCGTTCAGAAATATTTACAGTAATATTCGCTGATCATTATGCGACAAAAAACATACAAACATATATAGGATCGATGTTTCCGAAGGATGATTAAATTAGGCGACATGTGCAAGACCAATTAACATGTGCCTAGCTAGCTAGCTAGCTAGCTCGGCTCGACATCTTTTTCGTTAATTAACATTATTCATTAATTGTACAGATGATGACTACATTAATTTGATACTCAAATACTGATTATCACCGTAAAAAATAAGAATTAACCCTTACTTTTTAAATTATTTATAGATTACACTAATTTCAAAATAAAAATTTTGTAAACTTAAATTTTGAAATAAAACATATAAATATTATAGTTATTTTATTATCAAGTCACTATCATGTAGAGCATTCTATTTACATCACTTAAAGGTTAAAATTTGATTTTTAAGATTCAAATTTTAAAATTAATCTTACACATCAAATTATGCCACATAAACCGTATATGGTGTAGATGACTTAGAATAACAATACTTTAAAAATTATAAGGGATTGGCCCAAGTGATGAAAGATTTACTTCTTTCAAGATCTAATATCAACGATTATTTGGGACCATACTTCTTTTAAGATCTAATATTTAATATTTTATAGAATATTTGGGACCATACTTCTTTCAAGTCTTGGGGTATTATTTCTTTCAAGATCTAATATTCAATATTTTATATATGTAAACAATTATTTGAGACCATACTTCCTTGTGAAAAATCAACGATTTAATCAATTATGTGGAGAAATTTTTTTGAAAATGCAATAGATAGGACCAAAATCTACTCTGTATGGATTTGCTTTATTGAGGTTTCTCAACATTAAAAAATATATATATATATATATATATATCCATGAGAGAAAACTATATATATAGACAAACTAGTTTTTTAATTAAAGCTGTTTTTGTAGGTTTATTTATTAGACTAGTAATAGAAGTACGGGATAAATACGAATACTTTTTGCACGTGCTAACGTGGTACTCTACACATGTAAACGTAAGAATAAATTATAATATCTATTTATTTATTTTATTATTCTATTTAGTTAGAACATACCAATTGACAATTAGCATGCACGGAGAAACAGAGAGAGATAGAGAGTAGGGCCAAACTCGTTACTCAGGACAGATGGCCGATGATGTACGTCTTGTCTTCATCTCTATTTGTTAATTTATGTAGTGGGATTTCTCTTTCAATTTAATTACGAGGGGCACATGGCGAACTTGTCTTTGCTGAAAAATGAATCAAAACATTCAAAACAATATAATATTAGTGTGTCTGTTACGTTCATCTCCGTCAAGCGTTGAGATAACTAATTATTTCTGTTTTTCAGTCCCTCGTCTTATTTTTATTATAACTGTGTTAATACGATATTCTCGCATTCAGCAACTAGATCAATAGAAATATTTTAATCACAATAAAATTTTATTAAATTAAGCCCATAAATTAACTTGATTTGATATATTAAATTATAAAATTATTTTTATTATAAAATAAATTTAATATATTACATGAAATTACGTCAATTTATAAATTTATTTTTATCTTTTTACAGATATAGCACTTCTTTTAAATTAAATATTCTTACAGCTTTTTTATTAAACTAAAATGGATTTAAAGAAATCTGATACTCACCCTCTCTTATTATTAAAAAAAGAAATTTTATTTATAATTTTTAAATGGAGACTCTATGTACAAGTCTTTTATTAAATAAAAAAAATACTATTTTAATAAAAATATTATTATAATTTTAAAAAAATTTAGAGATAAAATTAACTAGACTTATAATATAAATAAAGACTTAACGTAACATTACTAAATTAAAAATTCGAGATCTTAGTTATTTACAGAGTTAGGAAACGTTTGGATTTGAAGATGACTTGAGATGAGTTGAAATGGATTGTGAATAGTAATGAGATGAATTGTGAATAGTAATAAAATTTATGAGTTAAAATTATTAAATAGTAATAAATAATAATGAGATAAATTGAGATGAACTGAAATGAATTGTGAATACAAACGTTTCCTTAGTATTCGCAAGCAGTACTGCTGATTGATGTCAAAATTGTCTGTTAATATATATGTTTTGCTTGAACATTGCATTTTCGTGTCTGTTGTTATTATTTCTCGTTGCATGTGCTACGTACATACGTACCTTGGTCTGGTCCGGTTCAAATGCCAACGATGCATTGATCCAGTACTGATGGAGGTTCTAACTCGAAGCGTTGGGGCCCCAAAAGCAAGGGACGTTGTACCCTCTCTGTTGAATTCTCGGTACATCGAGTATGTTCCACGTATTTATGGTCAAAAATCACGACACAATAGTTTGAAAAACTGCACTTTCCTTTTATCTTCCTTTTATTTATTTGTTATTACCTACCTTATAATAAAGCTGTAATTGTACCACATGCCCTTTACGCAAATGCTTCAAAATTAATTTACACTGCATCGGCTGTCACATGACATGTACACTATTCTGTAAAATAATTCCAAGTACTGCATGGAGCTAGCTAGCCCTCGGTATCCCTGGCATGGCATGGCATGGCATCGATGGGAATGGGATAGCTACCTTCGGGAAATCCACAACACATATTCATATATAAATATTAGAATAAAAAAATGTTGTAGTTATAAAAACATCTTATAAAAATAAAATTATAAACTGACAAGATTTCTTATCATATAACATTAGATCTAATACTTAATTTAAAATATAAAAAATTTTACAATCTAACGTATTATATTAAGTCGCATCAATTTATGAGTTTATTTTTATAAAATTTTTTTATAAATAAAAATATTTTATCTCTTAAAAAAAGTGCAATACTATATAATATAAGCTGGCTCCAGCTAGCTAGCCGTCTCAAATATGTTAATTGTGGTTAGGATTATTTAATTTGTATAACTATACGGATAAAATTCATTGGTACTCATTCAATCTTTGAGCAGTTTATGAGATGAGAGATTAATATATTAGTATTTTATTGGTGCGTAAAATTAAACTGGATTTAAAAAAAATTATAATTATTTATTGTCCTTTTTAATTATTATTATTTCATCATTACTTGATATGCAGGTATTAATTTATTAAAAAATTGTTTGTTAGCTAGATGTCACTTATCTGTCAATTATTTGAAATGAGAAATTAATAATAATTATGAAAATGTTTCTAATATTGTCTTCTATCAATAAATTTGGTTTGATTAAGAAGCATTATATAATTTGTATAAAAGTAAAAATATATAAAATAATTTGTATAGACTTGGAATATACAAACTTGTTACAAAGTACCGTTTAATAAAACAATTTTCCTCTAAGCATAATGGGTTTAGTTTCTTAACTCCAAAGCATGTTAAAAGTTACAAATGAAGGGCCAAGTACTCTAACACTCAACTCGAGAGGCTGAAACGTTTCCGTAATGGGGATTTTTCTCGGTCCTTTATTTTTGCTGTCTTGCATGTAGAAATGGGATTGTTTATTTAAATTTATAAATAAGAGTGACTATAAGAGCATTTGAGATTTTGGCTAAATTCAAAATTTTTGGAGAGGGTAATTTATATTAGACTAACCATTCTAAAGTTAAAATAATAATATAATATTATTTTTAAATTTTTTTTTTATAATTTGTAAATAAACTCTATATATTAATTAATAATTTAATTTTTACTTAAAATTATTATTTTCCAACCATGGAGGATTATGGTGCTTACGGGTTAATTTGTTGGGAATGATTATAGAGTAAAACAATAGTTTGATCAAGATGAACAGTGACCAATCAAATTTTGAGAAAGATATAGATTTCTTGTAGCTCAAAAGTAGAGCTTTGGATGTTTTTCTAATCTAATGCAATCAACTTTTGAGCTAGTTAACCAAATTTTGACTAGTCACTGGCATTTGACTAAGCCCTCTAACTTATTATAAATCACTTAATTATAGATAAATTATAAGTGAATAATAAATAAAAAAATTATGGGAATGAAATAAAATTGTTTCTAATGACAAAAAAAAAAAAAAAAAGATCCATTTTGTCGACCTAGATTATATTCATCAAGAATCATACCATTCAGCCATTAATCCATTTGCGCGTAGATTATATTATATGCATGCATGTAGGAAGATATTTGTGGTTTCGTTTGTTTTCACAACTCTTCTCAAGTACTTATATCATCTCATTTAATAATTATAATTTTTTTAAATTTTTACTCAAAATAATATAAACAAAATAACTATTTCAAATCTCAAAATAATAATAATATTAAAAAATAATATTCTAATAATATTTTATTTAATTTTTAAATTTAAGTTCAACTCAACTCAATTAATCTCATCTTCATCTTATATGCAAAAACAAACAAAAACATCCTTTCTAACTTGTTTTTCCGCTGGCAAAACCGCATTTCCGATTTGCTATAAGCCACCGGAAGTAGGCGGCGGGAGGACTTACGACCTAATTTAGCTTTTATTAACGTACGTACATTTCCACCATTACAATTAATCATGTACGTGGCAACAAAACCATGCATGCACATACATGATCTTGCTGGACAATATGCTTTTTTTTTTTTAGTCTAAAACGGATAATGGAATTCATGATCATTTTATGGCCAGAATTCTTGCTTGAAGTGGTTGTGAAAAACAATATCAAAACGCGCGTTCAGCTTTTCATTTTAAATTATATATGATCCAAAGCTCATCTGAATCGATCAGTGCGTGGCTGCCTGCCCATGCAGCCTCGCATCTGATGATCTGCAATCGTATGCATGAACAATAATTGCATCTTATCCTCTCACATTATATTTATGTTGTGGAAACGTCATCTTTTCCCAAATCTTTAGCATCTGTTCGTCCATTAGGATCAACTCAAGTCTTTTAACGAATCAATTGTCAGGACATCGATCGCTAGAATTAATCATGTATACATTAAAATTCTTTTCTGGGAGTCGACTGCTTGTTCGAATTATATTTGATTGTTTATTTTCTTGTCGATTCTTTTCGAGGCGGAGGCAGGCACGCTTGATTTCTTTCGTTTATGTCTGGGTTTGCATAATATTTTTTTTTTATTTTTTTATTAAATGTGTGTTATATAGATGGTGAGTAGAAGATTAATATAATAAATTTTTAAAAAATAAAAAATTATAAAAATATATAATTTGTAATATGTGAAGATGTGAATAGCAAACGTATAAAATCCTCAATCCGAAAAACACTAGTGTTTTTTTTTTTTGTTTTCCAGCATTTTGGTTTTCATTTTTGTCCCTATGTATTTCTCATTTTACGCCTTCGTCCCTCAGCTTTCTTCACCGCCACAGTTACTTTCTGCAAGTTGAAAAGCAACTTCACCCCCATAGCACTTATCTGCAAGTTCTCTCTCTCTCTCTCTCTGTCGAAAGGGCTAAAATCAGATTTGTGTTTTGTAAATTTCTCCCTCTCTCTCTCTCTCCTACGTATAAAAGATGAGAGATTTGAATTTAGAGATGAGTTGAGATGGTTTATAAATAGTAGAATAAAAATTAAATTATTTATTATAATTGATGTAAAAATTTGAAAAAGTTATTTTAAAATTTGAAAAAATTAAAATGTTTATTATATTTTATGTGAAAATTTGAGAAAGTTATAATGATGAGATGAGATGAGTTGAGATGAATTTTAAATTCAAACCTCTCTTATAATATTTAAATATTTATTTTTAATTTATTTTATAAATATATTCTATATATTAATTAATAATTTAATTTTTACTGTATAAATAAATTATTTAACATTAAGAAAAAAAGAAATTATTGACACACGTACAATGTGTAGCCGTTTCTTTCTTTCCAAAAACCCCAACAGCTCAACGCCATCGTCATCGACCTCAATCCCATAAAAGAAATTTAGACTGTTGTTTTTAATCAGGACAAAGCAATTTTACTGTTCACTGTATTGTTGTACAGTGGCGTTTGTTACTGTACTCACCTTGGTTTTTTCTTTTATTAAATGTAGTATTGCCTCGCTTATATTTATTAATTAATGGGTGGATAAAAATATGATTAAATGCCTTAGCTTTTTGTTGGGGAAGTCCAACCTTGAATTTGTACCATTATTGTTTACAACAAAGTCCACTGGTTGAAACACAAATTTTAATATGGGCTAGGCCATGAAATTTGTGTGCGAGCTTCGTACTTCAAGCCCAGGCAATGGCATGCATGGGCTCCAAATCTTGTGGCCCATAATCTCATGACCTTATTTAACAGCCCCACAATAATTCTCACCCCCACTCCCCAAACAAATCAAGATGGGTCTTTTCAACTTTTTATAATTAGTTGAAATATATGTGGTATACCCATTGCAATGGATGTCCTTTTAACTTAACTATTTTCCTTTCTTATGCGTTATAGATATTTTTCATGGAGATTATTGAGACCATCGATAAGAATATACATATATATAAAGAAAGTTCTAGATATATATATATATATATATATAAATTTTGTGTTATAATTAGGATTATTTGGACCTAACAAATTAACAATACACAAACAATACATGCCTACATACAGTCCCCATATGCTAGCATGAGGTCTCGTTTGAATATAGAAACAGATTCATTTTATCTCATAATTATAATTTTTTTAAATTTTTATACAAAATATAATAAAAAATTTAACTTTTTCAAATCTCAAAAAATAATATTTTAATAATATTTTATTCAACTTTTAATTTTAATCTAAAACCATCTCATTTCATCTCACTATTCAAACGAGGCCTGTCAGATGTGTAGGTTTTTGCCTTCTCTTTACGACCTTGGATTAGGTGAGAAATTGAGATGGATGAGCTAGGTAGGGTTGAGTGGGCTAGGTTAAGAGAAAACCACTTACAAAGAAGGGATAGATTTCATACGGACCTTATTGATTCGATACAAGTGTTGAATGATGATATGAACCAAAGTTTATATTTAGCATGAGGACCATCTCAGAAATAGGTTACAGTCGGGATTCCGATCTTTGTGTGTGGGGGTGTGAAGCATATCAGAACTGAAGCCTGTTGAGTGATTGGAGCATCAATGTTATGTGCCCATGTAGATCAGCACATGCAAGGCTTGTTGTATGTAAAGAGTGCATCTATGTGAAGCTAGCGTGTGGACCATTGTGAGCATAACAGGGCTTATCTCACATATAGTGTATGAAGTACGTTTTCCTTCCACAACTGATATATAGTTTATTCTTTGTTGATTGTTTGGAGCTAGATTATTATTTTATAATATTGATATAGATTTTGCTTATTGATAAACATAAATTATTACTAAGTCTATCACTGTAACAGTAATATTACATGAATGGGGATGTGGTACTTTATTCATAGCTAGGTCTGTGGTGATTTTTTGTTTTTTTTTTACGTTCCTGATTTTTTCCCTTACATCCTACAGTTCAGGCGGGTAGCTAATGATCTCTACTTTCTTCCGATCTCGATTTTATCGGCAACAAAAATCAGGTTTGATATTTCCATTTTATCTTCAAGTTCTACTAAATTGGGTTGCCTTCGAAATATAATACATGCATTTGAGTTATGTTATATACAGTCACTTTTATGTATTTCTTGTACACTCTATTGATGTGATTGGTTAAAACAGTTATTTTATATTAAAAAAAATGATGAAGTCAATCACAGTAGTGTAGTGCATAAAGAGTACGCAAAAATAACTACATATAAAATTTTTATAAATAATATGTATATTGCGTTGTGAGAGCTATCCCCTTAGATCTTAACTCAATCAACATAGCTAATGTTTAAATTCAGATGGTCATTTTCTCTATGATTCCAATATAGGAGCTGATGTCAATGAGTTCTTAGCAACAAAATTATTGTTTTGTTCTATAACCTAGCAAATTCCGACCAAATCTATTCTATAACCTTAAAATGACAAATCATTTCCGAGCTTCCATAGAATTACTATCATACATCAAGAACAACTGTTATCCTATGTTCACTTCTCAGGAGACATCTTTTGGCCGTCTTTAATACATGCATGCATGTGCCCTGTGGATATACAATCAATCTATATATACCTACACACGGGTAGATCGAAACTGCAGAATAACTTAGAAGGGGTTTGACTTTTGGAACATATAAACGCCAAACTACACTGAAAAAGGGAATTCAAAATAGCAAACAAATCATTAAATGAAAAGATTTGAGACTTCCAGATTTGAAATGCAGAAATAATTAGACATTAAATAAATAATTAGATAACATGCTATTATAATAATGCTTAATTCTCAACTAAGGCAGATATATTAAGCCCAACCAAAATGGAATCCAAATGAGGCAAAACATATATAGCACCACAAACATATATATCTATAGAAATTGTGTAAAGAAGCATTGGGTACAAATGACTAGAATGAATTTATTTGTACATTGGTTCCATTTTCGAACCCTCAGATTGGCCTTTGAGGCTCATATTCAACGGCTAGAGATACCACCCAAGAAAATGGATAGTATTAATATTTTTGGAAGAAATTAAAGCCAGCATATTTGAACCAATTCACATGAACCATGAAAGGATGGGTGGTGTTCTAAGACCAACACATGTACGTATTTCTCCTTGGGCAGAGGCATTGCTCGCGTTGGAGGATATAATTGTTTACGGAGGTTTCTCGATTTTAGGAGAATCTGTTCATAGCTCTGTCGAGAGTCAGGTTTTCAAAGAAATAGAAGAGAATCTGTTTAATACTAAAGCACATTGTCATGACTTTTACTATATTTTGCACATCATTCTCCAGATGTATAAATACTAAAGCTACTACTAAATTATTGTTAGAGCGTTGATGACATAATCAGGATAAGTAAGCATGCATTTTTGGCAACTGGACACACGTGCAACACATGTTGTGCATGCCATTACTAGTATGTATGTGTGTGTGTGTGTATATATATATATTCTATATTAAAAGCATCAATGTTAAAAGGAATAGTGTTTTTTCGTCTTCCTTTTTGTTCCTGTTTTACCCTTGTTGTTTTAGTAATTTCACCCACCGCCTTACTCACTTTCTGGAGATTCAAAGGCTTCTAGTATCGCCTTAGTCACTTTCTCTAAATCATGTTTCTGCTCTCTATTCTTACCCCTCTACTATGTGCATGTGAGGGTTTCAGTAAGTGACTCTTTCTATCATTTGGATGATTTATGGACTGTCTTATAGATTTTCGTACCAACCAAACCGAGACCAGATTCAATGTCTATGTTTTCGGGTTATTCAAAGGCATTCATCCATAGAATGAAAAACCAGATCAGAAGGACCCGTCAGATGGAAAAATTAACAAAAGGGACACGGACTGCAAATTTTACAAGAGGGACACAGATAATATAACATTCATGAAAGACCCAAAAACCAGATAAAATTTTTTGAAATACACAAAATCCTACAAACACAGATCAGAACAAATACCCATTCAGATTTGTAGAAATTCACAAAGGCATTCATAGCCATTTACACTAAACGATACCCTTCATATTTGTAGAAATTCACAAAGGCATTCATAGCCATTTACACTAAATGAAATAGACTGCAAAAACTCATTCAATATCTCATGAACAACAGAAAAAACTGCCTATTCACACCCAGAAACCCCCAACAATTGTCTACAAACAGAGGTAACCTATCGTTCCAACCATTGCCTATTCACACCCGTGTGCTTCTGTAGCCACTATGTCCGTCGCGGACCTCTGTCTTCCCATTGGTATTTCATCTGATCTAGGGTGGTTGTGAGGTTCTCGCCTACGCGAGACAGATGAATAAAGTAAAATAATGAATGATGAATAAAGGAAGAAAAGCATAGAAGAAAGAACATATACTTGAGCAACGCCAGCCGAAGAGGTAACTCCTGGGATTAGTGAGGGAATTGGCTCGACTGCCTGTTCCAACACGGGATAAAGAACTGGGACTTCGGGAGGAATGGGTTCTGTAACCCCCTCGGAGCATGGCTCCACAGACCCGAGCTGTTCGGCAACCTCCTAAGAGCATGGCTCCAAGGATCCGAGCCGTTTGACAACCTTTGCGGAGCACGGCTCCGCAATCTTAGAAGAAGTTAATCCCTCACCCCCGGCGGGAGTAACTTCTGTCTTCAAAGGCAGAACGAGAGGAGAGGCAGAGACTATTGGAAGGGGAATCGAAGGGCCACCAGAGGAAGCTGGACCAGAGAGCAACGGGGGTGGAATAGGGGAGTTGGTGAAACACTCCCTAAAGGATGCCTCAACCTTGGCAAGCATTTCTTCAAAGTGAGATGGTCGCCTGTGTAAGGGGACTTCCACCTCAAGGAAAGTCTCCTTGAAGGAAGGAAAAACACTCGTCGCTTGCCCGAAACCCCGAGGCATCGGGTCTTCAAAGGTCGAAGCAAAAAGAAAGGCAGCGGCAGCTTCTGCTCCTTCTCCCCTCTCGGGGCCTGCAAAAGAAGGCTCAGCGCCATCATCCTCTACTTAGGCAAATTTAACAATGGGAAGGAATTTAGAAGTCTCGAAGAATTACCTTCAGGGGGTTGTTTCCTAAAGCAGCTCTGTGGGAGCCCTCTGTAGTTCATAGAGCATTACCCATTGAGGGAACTCGGCAAGAGTTGCTCTTCGGAGTGGTTCGGTGAGAACTACTTTTAGGAGTAGCTCGGTGAGGGCTGCTCTCCAACGCAACTCAATGAGATCCATTCTCAGGGGTGGCTAGGAAACTACCCTCCGGGGCGACTTGCTGAGAGCCCATTTTTTAATGGGATGCAGTAAGGTGGCCGGAACCTTGCTGGTAGGAACTGAAGCCCTTTCTTTTGTACGGACCCATTTGGCGCGGTGGCCTTCGGGAGGGGAAGCTGCGCGACGTTTCTCTCTTGTTAGAGATGGTGAACCCGATAAGAAGTCCCGACTTAACACATGAGTGCGGTGCGGGAGAACAAGATAGCGACAAATGTAATCTTCATTCAGTAACGCGTCAGTTTCGGCTAGGTTGGGATGTGCCGTAACCCAGGATACGACAAAGGCAATTCTGAATTCCTCTCTCTTGGATAACGTAATAGTAAGAGATTTCGTGGTCGGAACCTTACCCGAAACGGATCAGACTGGGAATTAGTTGTATTCACTCTCCCCCTATAACAAAAAAGAATTGCCGGTGCCATTCCTTTATTGAAGAATAACGTCTCCTCAAAATAGTGAAGCATCTTTCGGTAGAATAGGATTGGAAACTGTAACAGTTCCTATCAAGCCGGTTGACTGGATACACACTCAGAAACTCCCGAGCAGTTAAATCGGGGTAATCCTCTGAATCGCTCAGAACGACTTGAAAGGCCACACAACTGGCCAGGATCAAGCACCAAACATTAGGGTTAAGTTACGTCGGAGCAAGTTTTAGGAAGTCCAGGATGTCGCGTACCGGACGGCAAAATGACAGACGCAACCTGATATAAAACATATGGGGATAAAGGGCCACCTTCGTCGATAGACCCTGCTCGTCCACCATTGTGAGGCGAGGTTGGCGAATTTCCATAACAGTCCCATTAGGAATGGGGAACTCTCTGCAGAACAAACAAAGTTCGTTGTTAGTCATGGCTGATGTCCATCGTTTCCCAGTGTAATAATTGAAACGGACTTCGTTCGCACTTCGCTTAGTCATGGCGTGAGTAGAAGGAAGAATTGGGGAAATTATTAGGACTTCAGAAAACTAAAAGGAAAAGAGCAAGACAAAGATGAAAGGAAAGAAAGAGGAGAAGAAACAAGGAAGAAGAAATAAATAGGGACGGCACGATGGAACGGTTACATATCCGAAACAGCGGCACAAGATTAGAAGAGACGCCTCAACTGTAGGAAAACGGTATGACGTTTACCCGCCGCACGCGTACACGGAACGAACCAATCCCGGGCAACGTCAGCACTCCAGAAAGCAACTTTAATTAATGAGGCCGGCGTTAATGATTACAGAGAGATCAGTTCACAACAATAGTAAACAGGCGAGTGCCCATTCGCCTTCTACGTTTCCAGGCCATAGTTTAAAGAATAAAATCTCTTAGAATTTCTAGCCCATGGGTGTGCTGAAAATTCACGGGGTATTGTGAATGGAGAAAATCCTTTATATTGGGCCAAAGGATGGGCCCGGATCGCAACCCAGATATGTGGTCTGGGTAAAACTGGGCCAGAGGCAGGGCCCAATCGTATCACGTGGACTGAGTCAAACAAACAATCTGGATTAGGACTCGGGCAAGAAAGAGACCCGGGTCGGGCGAGGCTAACGAGACAGAGGACGTTGGTAAGGCTTGAGAAGGAATGGACATGGCATATATCACCATATGGAAGGGACATGGCATACATCACCATATGGAAGGGTCCCGAGACAGAAAGCCTGTCGCATTTAGTGCGGCCCAGGTAAAAAACCATGCCGCATTCAATGTGGCTCAGAGTAGAAGGTGTGCCGCATTCAATGCAGCCCAGAGCAGAAGGCATGTCGCATTCAATGCAACCCAAGGCCCGAGCAATGCGCAGCAAGCCTGAGCCCTTCATGGATCGACAAGGAGACGACACATGAGTAGCTCATGAATCAATAGCACAAGCATATTATCCTCTGCTATGCAACACCTCACTATGGTGGGGACTTGGTCGGTAACTATAAATAGGACACTACCAGCAGCGGATAAGGTAATCAATTAATCTATCACTATCACCATACGCCATCATCTTCATTACTGTTTTACCAACTTCTTCACCATACTGACTTAAGCATCGGAGGATCAACGGACCCCGAGGTCTCCCCCCGGTAGTTACAGTGCAGGTGATCACTCGTATACCGAGGGCGTGAAGTTGCCGAGGCCCACGAAACACGACAGCAACAATTCCCAAGTTACGTTTGCATTGTTCACTACAGGAGATTATGTAGTAATTCTATAATATGCATATAACCTAATAAACCAACAATGTAGTTCATGTTAACTGTCACAAAATTGCATGACTCAGAAATGCATGCTTTCTATTTCGTATTCGTGCCATCAAGACATTTCAAATGCAAGATCATCATTTAGTTTTATGTGTTCAGATAACCCAATAGATTCTCACTATATAATCCTTTTGCAGTGGCCGTGTTAGATTTTATGACTTCTTAGTGTTCTAAGACTAAAGGCTTGTGCTCTTTCTGAAGAGGTTAGTTGCCCAAATAACTCTCATTTCTGTAACATGAAAATGTTTAGATCTAGATCAATTCCTTTCCATGATCATTTTGCTTTTCTTTAATTGGAGCTCCAGAAAGAAAGAAGTTCAAACCATAAATTTATGTTGGAAAATGGATCAGCGAGTTTTTAGGATTGATGCACTTGTCTCATTGTTTATTTCTTTATAAAGCTTGTCTTACATTTTGGCTTCTAATACCAATTAATTCCTTCATTAGGGGGGTGGTGAGTCATTTGTGGATTTTCAGTTGTTTTCCTATTTTTGATTACATTGGGTTCTCCTTACACCCTTATATCTTATCTACACAATTTGAGGATCATTCCTTTTCTAGTTGAAGTTACTGTACTTCGGTATGAGAAAATATATTTACAACCGTAAATTGTACAACCGCTACGTAATCGAAGTGAATACAACATGAGACTCATATGAAAAAAAATTAATTTTTTAATAGTAGACCCCACTCTTTTTCGAAGCGATTATGCGGCATTTACACACTTCATAATTGTATGTAGAATTACCCTTCGGTATTGTTGAAAGATTCCTTCTTTACCATGAAACATAAGGTTTCTTTTTATTTTAATTACTTTTTTAATCTTTCTTCTATCCTAAAAATTAACTTTGATTTATAGATATTTGTGTTCATTGATGTGGAGAAAAATGGAACAATCACATTCAAGCAGGTATTCTCCACCAACTCTATCTCTCTACATGATGTATGCTTTTACTTATTTATTGTTTGAAGTCCTATGTAACTAGAGTTATGTCCTGTGCACTCCTGAGATTAGTCGGGACACTGTTATTGGACACCCAATGCCAATAAAAAATAATATAATCAGAGCTATGTACATAACACATAGATCATTCTGATTTCAGGGCTAGATAATTGCTCAAGTTACTTTTTTGTGCCAGTAAGGCAATATAATAATTCCTAGAGACCAAAATGGGAGAACTATTTCTTTTTGGATGGATTTCAGCCCAATGCCAATGCCAAAACCAATTGACCCCCACTAGGGTTGATTCGGCAAACATCCACCAGCCCAAAGGGGTGGATAATGACCGGAACCAACTTCCTGTGGTTGCTTTTTTAATGAGGCCGATCCATTTAAACTGATGAAACCACCTGATGTCCCAGTTAACTGTCGAGAAATTGCAGCAAAATGAAATGAAACAGTTCCCTTACGAAAACCAAGTGAACCCTCCATCACGGCCAATTTCACTAGACCTAAAATTTTTCTCTTTTGTTGCCTCCAGTGGTTGTGCCACCAATACAATCAACGAAGCCAAAGAAAAATAGAATGAGAATAATTTGCCATCACTACTGGTGGTGGTTACTGCCATTATCTTTGAGGAAGGAGCAGTGAGTGTTGGCATGGGGAGGGGATCGACGGGGTGGGATGGAAAGTCTCTTAGATCTTGGGGGGGGGGGGGAGAGAGAGAGAGAGAGAGTAAAAAATTTGGACGGGCAGTCTCCAAAACCACCTGCCTGCCCAAGTTGGGCGGATTTTTCTGGTGGGTTGCTGATCAGCCCTAATTCATTTGCTCTTTCTGGGTTGATATAGAAAACTTATGATTATCGTTGTGTTATTTAACTAGATATTATTCTATTTTCCCATCTTTGCAGTTCTTATTTGGATCAGCACATGTCATGAAGCAGTCATTATTCAGGCAAGCTTGTGAATTATCCTTTACTGAATGCACGGTTGGGGGAAATGATTACATACTGGAACATGAAGTATATTGCTCTTTCATTCCTTTTCTTTTCCTCTCTTATTTTGCCCTCCATACTCAATACTTTATTGAAATCGGAATTGCATTCAATTTCTAATTGTTGTTTGGATCAGTTGGGAGATTTCCTTGGTCATGGAATCCCAGACTTGAATGCTGATGAGGTGAGTCACTGATCTATCCATGCTATTATCCTCTTCTTCTGTTTTCTTTTATAGGAATGGAATCATGTCTATTAATAATATTGAAGAGAAATATGCTTCCACTGTCAACATAAAATATCCAATTGTCATCCGTAAACTTGGTCGTGCGGGTTACTTGCAGGTCCATGGGTTGTTCAATTTATTTGATTCAATGATGGGAAGACCAGCACGGATGATTTTGATTCCTGCTTAAGAAAGAATCCTTTGTTGATAGCACTTTTCTTACCTTGTTTGCTGCACAAGGGCTTCTCTTCCCAGAAGCTGGTGTTAGAACGCTGGAGGGCATAGTGCGAAGATTAGGTTGGGCTTTCCAAGTAATGTCATGCTCTAGTGTTCGGCTGCTTCTGTTTTGTAATCTCCGGTTTCTGAAAAATGATGAAAGTTTTCTTAAAAAATAAGGGGGAAATAGGCCTAAAATTGTTGTCACATGAGATCCAAAAAATCCAAATAAACCAAAGGGTCCAAATTTGCAAAATAGAAACCAAACTTTCAGCCCATTTTTTATTTTTAATTGGCACTGGATGTTTGGGAACAAAGTGCCGACTAATCTTGAGGGTACATAGGCTATTGGTAAAGAGTTTTCCGCAAGTATACCTCGAGAAATTCAAATAGAAATTATCTCGATCCAATAGCCTCTAACAATAATTTAGAATTCGAACCTTAGACTTGTAGGAAGCATACTACCAAAATCAAAGTCTTACCACTTGTGCCAACCCTTAGGGATTTAACAGTTTATTCCAACCACTGACACTAGCCACTGAAAACATTGAGTTTGGTTAATTGGCATTCAATGGTTAGCAATATACAATACTAAGCATGATCCATCAATCACTTATTGATGAATCGATTATAATTATTGAAAGAAAAAGTATGAACAATAATAAGTTTTTATTCTAAATGATGTGGTAAACTTCTATATTAGTGGTGTATTTGTTGTATCAATAAATGGACATGCAGATAAAAAGTTTCTTAAGAATGATTATTATTTATACGGACATGAATGGGATTTAGGAAAAAAGTGAACGGTAATATGCAAGATCTTAATTATGGGTTTGATGGATATATTAAGGGGTGTGTAAGGGGGTTTTTCGTCCCATCGGATTATATAACAAGCCCATGAGGGACCACTAGGGAAGTAAGTTAGAAAGCTCGGTCAAGCTCAGCTAAGCCCAACGACCCTATAGAGTACTCAGCCCATGAGCAAGACCCACCCATGAAGCCAATGGGTCTCTGCAGAGTACTCAGCTCGTGAGCAAGACCCACCCATGAAGCAACCCACGCGTGAGGAAAGTGGATAGTAGGGGCAAATGTGACTTGTCGCCCTGACACCACCCCGATGACACCTTACTCTCTAGAACTTGTGCAGGCAGGTAGGCAAAAAATATGGAGAAACCTTGATCTCCTGACAGCAGGTATGGATGAGCTTAATAAGGAACGTCCGTGAGATAAAGTGAGTTAGGGAGCCGCACCGCATTAACGGTGCCACTCTTTGGACTCTATGTCACATTAATGATGCCGGCCCAAAAGTCACATTGCATTAAAGGATTTTGACTAGGGGAAAAATTGAAGTGGCATGGACTCCCCGAAGCCAGGTGTGAGCTATCCCCACTCAGAAACCTAGTATAAAAGCTGACCCCCAAGTACGGAGAACTCTCTTTGATTCCTCTAAACTCATGCAAAAACTACTAAGGAGCTATATTGACTTTAGCATCGGAGACTCCCTAACCTCGCCCCCTACACTCCGTGTTTTCTCAATTGTGTAGGTGAAAGACTAAAGACTCGAGTTGCTAGAACCCAAGCTAATGGTGTACAAAACCGATATTAACAGTGGCACCATCTGTGGGATCTTTATAGACTTCACGTGTCTTTCGTATGCCTGCGATAACCCATTCTCAGACAACTCGGGGAAAAGAAGAAGCAACGTCGACAAACTTGGAAGCAAGGCTCGCCCGATGGAGCAACTGGTAGGGAAGCTAACTACTGAAGTGGAGTCCCTTTAAAAAGAGAACGAGATACTCAATTAAGGGTTCCCTCACGGACCAGAGAATGAGGCTAGACCAAGCAACATCGAGCATATAGAGTCTAGAAATGCATGAGGGGTAAGTGGCGTGGGGAAAGAAAGAAAAAACATGTAGGACGAGTTGCGTAACCTTAAAGGGAAATACGAATAAATGGCGAGGAAGTTGGGCACATCATCATCATTAAACCAACTGCTCACCAGCACGGGCCAACTCCTATAGCAAGGAGATGATGGTTGTGCCCTTACCACAGAGGTTTCGAGTTCCCCTCAAGGACATGTATGATGGGGCTAGAGACTCCTTAGAACACTTGGAAACCTTCAGAGCTCAGATGACCCTGCGCGACTTCGCAGGAGAAGTGGCCTACATAGCTTTTTTGCTAACCTTGAAGGGGCCGACGAGAGTATGGTTTGGGTTCTTGGCACCCGAGTCCGTAGACAGCTTTGGGGAGCTAGCCCGCCTATTTCTCACACAGTTTATGGCGTGTAGGAGAAGAAGACGCCCTATGGCGTATCGCCTCACCATTAAGCAAGGGGAAGACAAAAGTCTGAAGACATACCTATCTTGGTTCAACAAAGAACGCATGACTACAGACGACCAAGACGAGAGTATAACCTTGATAGCACTTTTAGGAGGAGTGTGGCCCCGATCCCAGTTCATGTCAGAATTAGCAAGAAGAACTCCCGCCAGGTTGCAAGAGTTCATAGGATCAAGCCGACAACTTTATTAACACGAGGACACACTTCGGGCCTTCATCAAGCCGAGGAGGAAATAACTGGAAACCATAGAAAGAAGGGAAAGGCACCAACCAAAGGAAAGGCTCGTGAGAAGCCGAAGAAAAGACCAAGCGACAACAGGAAAGAAAAAGCCCCTGCAAGAGGCCTGGGGTTTTGACTTGACCGGCCAGCACTCACAATCCAAAAAAATGACCATCAACCTGCCTAAGAAGATAACTACAAGAGCACCAGTCGCCACTATTTCACCTACCATCAGTCTAACACTCATAATACGAAAGATTGTATTTTCTTGAAAGAGGAAAGTGAGCAGGCTGAGAGGCCGAGGTCGGAATACCCTCCCGCCCAGAGGCCAGAGTAGGAGTCGAGGAGAAGATCACGGGAAAGAAGTGCATAGAGGGTCAGAAGGATAAGGAGGGAATGGAGCCGAGGGCAAATGGTAGTTGTGCATGGACCCTCGCACAATTGCCCCCGTGCACCACATCAGGAAGGACCACCGGTGGGGGAAATTAGGACTATCGCATGAGGATTCGCCGGCGGGAAGGCGACCTCATCTTGTCGAAAGCGTTAGGCAAATGAGATATCGAGAAGTGTATTAAGCAGAATACCGCCCCACCAAGTACAGGAGAAGCGAACAGACACCTGTCATCTCCTTTCGAGAAGACGACAAGGATGGGATCCTCTATCCACACGATGATGGCCTAGTGGTGATTATGATGATCGCCAAATTCACCACTAGGAGGATCCTTGTTGACAATGGCAGCTCCGCTGACATCCTCTTCTCAGAAGCTTTTACTCGTATGTGGATAGACACAGCTTGACTCCAAACAGATCCCATGCCATTTAAGGGTTTCTCTAGGGAAATGGTCTTGCCGGTAGGGACCATCACACTATCTGTCTTGACGCGCAGCGCCCCTTATATGGCTCCTGACATGGTTGATTTCTTGGTGGTGAAGGCCCCTTCGTCGTACAACTCCATAATCGGCATGCCTTCCTTCAACAACCTAAGGTTGGTGACGTCGACCTACCACTTGCAGATGAAGTTCCCGACCTTTTAGGAAAAGGGAAAATTTTGAGAAGAACAGGTCCTAGCGCAGGAGTGCTACTTGCAGGAATTGAAGCCAAGGGATGGCGGGGTGCATATGGTCCACACCCCTGGAATGGTGAGCACCTGCGGGAAGTTTCATTGCTAGAAAATTTATGACTTGTAATTTACATTTCCATGTCAATGGTGTATATTCTATTAATAGAAATATGGCTTTTTAGGAATAAAATACGTCTGGCCTACCTCGACTCTTTACTCCAACAACGTAATCCCCAACAACGTAATCTTCATCAATGTAATCTTCCTCAACATATTTCTATTAATGAAATCTCCATCGACGACTAGTTACTTTCCCGTGAGGTACCAAATGGATGAGTTACGCCTAAGGTTGTTTTATTCTTCTCGAGGTAGAGAAAGGGCCAGCCTTCAGCTACCCGACACTTACCTTCCTAGTGAACGTCAACAAGCAAGAGCGGGTCCAATCCCAAATTGTCCTGTAACTTACCTCCCCGCAGGGTCCTAAAGGGCGAGATGCTCCTTAAGACCATCTCATCCATCTCGCGATGGAGAGCGGGTCTAGCCCCTTGGTTGCCCAAAAACTTATCCCAACCTCCACCATGACCAACAATGGGATCAAGACTAGGCTTACCCAACACTTACCTTCTTAGTGATGTCAACAAGCGGGAGTGGGTCTAGTCCCAAGCTGCCCCACACTTACCTCCCTATGGGGGCTAAAAGGTGGGTAGCAGGCCCAACCTCCCTCATGGGAAGAGTGGGTCCATCCTCTCGGCTGCCCGACAACTTACCTCACCCCCATCACGGTGAAAAGTAGACCGGCTGATCAGTTGTCCAACACTTCCCTCCCCGCGAGGAACCAAAGTGATGGGTTATGCTCGAAGGCTGCTTTATCCCTCTCACGGTGGAGAGCAGGCTAGCCCTCGGCTGCTTGACACCTACCTTCCTCGTGAGCGTCAACAGGCAGGAGTGGGTCTAGTCTTAAACTGCTCGAAAACTTACCTCCCCGCTGGAATCCAAATGGCGGGATATGTTTTAATGCCATCTTTTCTCTCCTGCGATGGAGAATGGGTCCAGTCACTCGGATGCCAGACATCTGCCACAACGAAGAGTGGGATCAACACTGGCCTGACCCAACATTTACCTTGCTTGTGATGCCAAATGGTGGGAGCAGGTCTAGTTCCAAATTGCCTGGCAACTTACCTACCCGTGAGGATTAATAGGTGGGCAATCAACCCAACCTCCCCCATGTGGGAGAGCAGGTCCAACCTTTTGGCTACCCGACAACTTACCCCACCTCATCACGGCGAAGGGCCGATCGGCTTCTCAACCTTCCGAAAAATTACCTTCCTGGGACGACCAAAGGGGTGGGCTTGGCCTAAGGCATCCCGACCACTCCCTCGACGAAGAACGGATTTAGTCCTTCGAATGTCTGACATAACGCCATCTCCAACAATAGAACGCCAAACAAGTAGTGCCTCAGAACCCTCATTGGAATCCTCATCCACCAAATGAGCAGCCAAGTTTGCAAACTTCACACTCGGGGTTGTGGATGAGTTATATTAACTTTTTTAGTTTTTTCAGCACTATTAAACATCTCTTACCTGCCTTACGGCAAAGAGCGAGACAACTCCTCAACTGCGCGGCAACTCCCGCCCCCCGGGGAGATAAAAAAGGAGGGCTTAGCCTAAGGCATCCCGACCTCTCTCCCCGTAGAATATGATCATGTTCTCTCCGCTAGACATTGTAGGCTCTCGAGGATCCCCACCCTCCAAATCGACGACAAAAAATCGAGACAACACAATTTTATGATTGTAATAACAGACAAATATTACTTGTAGTTATTCATCACACAAGTGGCATCACCCCTACACTCCTCACCCGGTGCACTCCCCGAAGCATGCAAAGGAAAAGCTAAGAACAAAGAAAGAAAAGCATGTACACGAAACTCCACTAATATTATTGCAAAGTACGTTACAAACAGAAGAAAAAAGAAATACATCAATACAATAGGGAAAGGTAGTCAGTTGGCGGGGTTGACACTGGTGGGGTTGTATGAGAATGCACTCGAGATCAACTCCTTCCCTATTGAGGCCCCACGCTTCAATGCCAACGAGTCTGGAGGGAGTTCTTACACTTTCAGTGCCCTAAAATTGCTTCAAGGATTCAGGAGCACATGATCTCTCATTTTGTCCAAACCCTCCAGATAATCGTGATTCCAGGTGACGCCGTGTATCCACGGACTTGTTTTAACCCTAGCCTCAGTTTATGACGCCGACGAGACGACCAAAGGAGCCAAGTACTATATCTCTACGGGCTTGCCTCATCCCCCACCTCAGTCTACGAGGTAGATCAGAAGATCAAGAGAGCCAAGTATCGTGTCTCGTCTCCATGGACCTGCCTCATCCCAGAGGATACTGAGGAGCAAAGGGCCTGGTTCTCCCCTTCAAGTGCTTTCTAGACATTTACATGTAAGCAGCCAGCCGAGATACACCCTATCGCCAACAAAAACAAACACAAGAATAGTTAGTAGAGGATTCCTAATTAATAAGATGACAGAAAAAGAATAAACTAGTTTGAGCGACCTTGGATAAGAAGTCCATCAAAGACTTGGTCACCCGTTCGAGAGACTCTACTCGAGCTCCTCTCACCTCTAATTGAGCGAACAGAGGAATGACCTCCACTATGCTCTCTTCAAGGGATGGCCGGGTAGCCGCCTCAACATCTTCAACACTGTGCTCGAGACCCTCTTTGCAGGGCTGGGAGAGAAGGTGGCCCTCGATGGTGGAGCGAAGTTCATCGCCAGGACTTTGAGGCTCCCCACTCTCACTGGGTCTCCGCAGACTCTCTCCCTCGTTCCTCGACTCCAAGGCCATCTCAATTTCAGCAGCAGGCGACCTTATGACAAGTAAGGGAGAGAGAATAGTAGTCGTCTTCTCAGCAAGGAGGCTAGGAACCGCGGCCAACTTTGGCTCTACTCCTTCCCCTCTAGAAGTTCTCCGACAGGATCCTCGGCCGAGGCCATCGTGAGCTCTATGACGGGGGTGGCAGAAACAGGGCCCTTAGGAGAAGACATCCTCTCCACACTTGGGTTGGCTCCTATACAATCCTCAACAACAAGCTCGAAGACTTGACCTCTGTTGGAAGATTGCGCTGTGGATGGAGAGGGAGGGATCACCTCCACGTTCAACTCATGAGGAGGCTTTACTAGAGTTGATCGACGAGGAGCTAGTTTTAGGAGGGCCCCATATAAATGCTTTAAGAGCATACTGGCCCTAGGGGATAATATACGCGGGTCTGATGGCATGGGGGGCACTGCAGGACCAAAACCGTGGTGAGCTCTGCGGTCAAAGCGCCTGTGGAAGGAGCAACATGGTCTGACTTTGGGATGGCAGGACCCTTTTCCCCCTAACTCCTTGGTGGATTCGATGGATGGATAGATAGGACTGGTAGTGGGGTAGGTACAAATGGTGGGGGCATTGTACCTCAATCAGCGCCGAGGACAGCCCCAAAGGAAATCGAGGAGGGGACAATGGGCTATTGTCGGCCCTAGCAACCTTTGTGGGGAGTTTCTTTCCCTCACCTGCGGGAGGACTCGGGGAGCGCTTCCAAGCCGAGCTGGCTTTGGGCTACATAGGAATGGCACGATCATAAAAAAACAATGTGACCAAGAGAAGTAAAAATGCCCTTATATTTTCCTCCCTAAGGAGAGCATCCGGGAAGACATCGAATGGGTGATTCTTACCCATTCTTTGACAAGAGCAATACGAAATAACTCCTTGGGAGAGGCTATTGACCGTGACACTTTGTCGTCAGGAACTACCCCCCATATGGTCCAACAGAGAATTCACGGTGATTCACTTGCCTGATCGAAAATCCCCACCCTCGGCAAGACACGAAAAAAAAATTTGAGGTCTAGTCTTTGACCTTGCGATAACGTTGTTCCAAAGAAACGAGGGCATGCATCGCCCTAAAACTGAAAATGTTCCCCTCAGGTTTTATAAGGTTGTGGGACAAGAGAAACTTATGACCAATAAGGTTGGCATACTCCAAGTTTGATTTCAACAAAGCTCGCTACTAGAGGACACAACAACACATCAAGCTTCTCCAAGCATTTGGGTGGAGTTGAGAGGGGGCCAATTCGAGACAATCTAGTAGGTCACAGACAGGACGAGGGAAGGGTAACATCAGCCCACAAAAGATATGCTAAGGAAGAGGGCAACCTTTGAGGCATAACCCTCATTGTCGACGTCCCCTCACGTGGTCCAGGAGCCTAAAAAACCACCTTCTTCAGGACATGAAATGTGGAAGCCAGTGACGACATCAACTCAGGGGTGACGTTTGAATGCCAGTTGTGACCAATATAGAATTGCTCTGTGGTGCAAACCTCGGGCTGGTCCAATTCTCCAGGAATCCTGGGTAGAACCACCTTCTTTGGAGCCATTGAGATTGAAGTTGAGAAAAACAACAGAAAGGAAAAGGAGTTGAGCAAAGAGAATGACACTATTAGAGCAAAAGGAAACAAGGATGTGGTAAATGGGGGAAGAGGGCAGAGCGTGTTTATATAAAAGGAAAGTGAGGTTGGCCTTCCGTATCCATGTATGAGACAGGGGATGCGAAAGGGTTCGAATCCTGCAAAGTGGACGACACATCGAGACGTGGGAAACCAACAGCGCATCAAGACAGGTTTGGGGGGTCTAGTTGTTAGGTTAAGAAGGGTAAAAACGTAAAAGAAGGAATGAAAGGGGCAAAGAAGAGGGCTCCAACGACGAAGGAGGAGAATTTAAATAGATCCCAATGACGGTTAGCATCCCAAAGGCATGGGAACGCACACACCCCACGAAGCTAGAAAGACGTGCATGAATCTCGCAGCATGTATTGTACGATGCGACATGAAGAGAATGAGCCGCCTAATAACATCATGAGGGAACTGGAAGGACGCAATCAAGTATAAAATCCAATCGTCAAAAAATGTGCCAATAAAATTGGGAGAGGAATCGTCGCTTGACATTGTTAAATGATGAAAAAAAATCATACGGCATAATCTAGAGCCCAGAACCTGACACATAGAAGAGCCGAAAGAATAATAACCGCTCATTTCTAGGGAAGAGGATCTCCACGGCAGCGATTGCTAGAAAATAATAACATGAAGACAAAGACAAAGAAGAATTCCCATCGCAGTCCGATAAGAATTGACATGGTAACTGTAAAAGGGTTTTCCCTCTCATCGGCTCATATAGCATGCCCAAGAGGAACTGCTAGGGAAGTAAGCCAGAGAGACCGGCCAAGTCCAGCCAAGCCCAACCGCCCTCCTATAAAAAGAGCCAGGGGCCTTTGTAGAATACTCAGCCCATGAGCAAAACCCACGAAGCAACCCATATGTGGGGAAAGCGGACAGTAGGGGCAGATGAGACTCGCCGCCTTGACACCACCTTGATGACACCTTACCATCGGGAACTTGAGTAGGCAGGTGGACGAAAAACATGGAGAACCCTTGATCTCCTGGCAGCAGGCATGTAGGGGCTTAACATGGAATGTCCGCAAGATAAAGTGAGTCAAGAAGCCACGCCGCATTAATGACACCATTCCCCAGAAGTCACGCCGCATTAAAGGATTTTGACTAAGCGAACTATTTAAGTGACATGGACTCCCCGAAGCCAGGTGTGAACTGTCCCCACCCATAAACCTAGTATAAAGACTGACCCCCAGGTACAAAAAATTCTCTCTGATTCCTCTAAACTCATGCACAAACTACCAAGGAGCTAGACTAACTTTAGCATCGGAGACTCCCTAGCTTCCCCCAAGGCCCCCCACTCTCCATGTTTCTCAATTGTGCAAGTGAAAGACTCAAGACCCGAGTTCTTGAAACCCGACCTAAAGGCGTACGAAACACGACGTTAATATAATGCATAGAGATCATTTTCAATTTTGCCCGAATAAGATGGCTTAAATCAGAAAATAATAATAATACATACAGATTTCAAAACCTATAATGTTATCTGTGTAAATAATATGAATTCGGTATGGTATCATCAAACCAAAAGGATGCAGCAAAATGAGGATATGTTACGTTTGGATTTTGAGGTGATCTCAGATAATCTGTGAATAGTAATAAAAAATATCAAATAGTAATAAAAAAAAGTACTAAATAGTTTATAAATAATAATAAACTATTTTTAATTAATAATAAAGTAATTTGAAATTACTTCATTTATCAAACACAACCTTGAAACATCGAGCTGAGGAATATAGCCCGTGTTGGAGTAGGTAGTACGTACTGCTGTTTTGGGCAGGGGTGTAACAGGTCTTGTTTTGTACATTTTTTAGAACCGAATCGGTATATACCGATTTTGAAATTTTAAAAACTGATACCGAAGATTCATAGTTCACTATAAAAATCGAAACTTTCGATTTTTCCAGTTCGATTTTTATGATTTTACGGATTATTTGTGTTAGTAATTATATGTTTACATATACTAAACTATTAGTCTATTTACATTATAGTATAAATACATTTTTTTATAATAATTAACATATACCAGTATAGTATTGAATTTAACTATAGTTTAGATAAGTTCTAGACTTTTTATATGGGTATATATGATCAAATGTGTAAAAATATATTTATAATATATATATACAATAATTTATTATGCCAAATATATATACATATCAAAACTAAGTTTATATTAATAACTTAATATTAATGTTTACATTATAAGATTAAAATTTATATGTTATATCAAATATTATATTAAAAATTATAAAATTATTTTTATATTATGCCACATGTTATATTAATTAGTAATTTAATGTATAATATAATACAAAAATTATAAATATATATTCCGATCTAATTCAGTTTAAATCGATTTTTAAAATAGAAAAATCGAAATTACATTAATTTAGAATAGTTTTAACTCTTAAGAACCGTAATGGATCGCTTAAACCCCGGTCTAGTTAATTTGATTTTTTGATTTTTTTTTTACACTCTTGGTTTGGGTTAGAGCACTTTCATTAGATTAGTTAAAAGTTAAATTTATTGAGTATTTAGCTATTAGAGAGTAAAATATGCTCACAATAGATTAACTTAAATTCTAAATATTTGGAATTTAACTACAGTGACTTTCAAAAGTTTTTTCAAATTTGAAAGTTACTGTACATACATCAAATACATATTTTATTAATTATTTTTCTCTCAATTTCTTTCTATCGCATATTTTATCACAATTAGTATATTAATTTGAGTTAGTGATATATTAATTTAATAAGAATATGAATTTTAATTAATATATAATAGGTAGAATAGTAAAATATGATAAAATAAAATAAATTAATAATTAAAAAATTAAATATTTTTGAAATTATTAATTATTTATTACTATATAATGAATAAATATATAATCTAATGTGGAGATTTGTTATGAATAACTAAAATCAAATTCATCTTATATTATTTTATTGGTATATAATGAAAAATAGCTATTATAATGTGAATATTTGTGTGAATAGAACAGTCAAAAGTTAAATTTATCTTATATTCATAAAAAATGTCATTTAACTTTGACTAATCCAATTATAGTGTTCTTAGTTGAGAGTTTGAGACTGAGAGCTTCAGAGCAAGCTAACTCGCTGCTAGTTGAGGGGATGGGATGAGACCAAATTCTCATCTCATCTCATCGTTATACTTTTTTCAAATTTTCATATAAAATATAATAAACAATTCAATTTTTTTAAATCTCAATACATCTTTTTAAAATTTTAAAATAATAATAATATTAAAATACAATATTTTAAACTCTCTAACAAAACATAAAATTATCATCTCATTGCCAAACAAACCGTAAATTATCGTACGTAAGAAGTCCATTTTCATTGATTGGCTTCAGCTAGAACGCTAGAGGCCTCATGCACAGGGAATAATAAAAGTACTACTACGTTCACAGAAAATTTTTACACTTTACCGAACACTACAATTTTTTTTTTATTTGTTTATTTTATCTTTTTTCACTATTTTTTAAAATTATTTAAATATTTTTTAAAATTAAAAAAATCACATATTCATTTAGAAATATTTACTTAATTATTAAGTAAAGTAAAGTTAAAAACTTTTCGGTAAAAAATTAATTACGATAGACATATTATGTGAGCATAATATTTTTCATAATAAAAGAAGGAAAATTCTATAGGTAGTAAGAACTAGTAACTACTATATTGGGACCGTTGTTTGTAGGAGTGACAATATGTGACACAACCCGTTAATCCAATACGAACACGACACGATAAAAGCAGGTTAGGATTTACCCTTAACGGGTTCGGGTCAAAACGGGTTGACTCATTAAGACACGATTGCTTAACGTGTCACTAACGGGTCAACCCGTTATGACCCGTTAAGAAAATTAAATTTACCTTTACACCCATAGACCTAAAGGGCAATGAGGAAGCTCCACTTCCTTCTTCAAGTTCTAAATTTGTTTAAATCTGTGTTTTTAATTTTTTATTATATTTGGGATTGTAACATTAATATATTTACATTGTATATTTTGTTTATTATATTTGAAATGTAATTTTAATAATGAATATTATTATAAATTGTGTGGATCATATTTGTTTGAATTGTCATTTTAGACTTGTAGTTAGTTTTTTTATTTTTTATAGATATTATTTATATTTAAATATTTATATAAAATCAATTAAGTCAAACGGGTCGTGTCGTATCGTGTCTGTTCAAACCATTCACGTAAACGAGTTGAAACGGAACGGGTCGTGTCGTGTCGTGTCGTGTCAATTTATTTGTTATTCATTAACGGGTTATAACAGGTCGTATCGTGTCAACCCATTATCTTACCGTGTCGTGTTTGGGTTTGAAATTTTGACACGAAATTCTTAACGGGTCGTGTTCGTGTCGACCCATTAAGTGTAATGTATATACTTTGACACGACACGAACACGATCCGTTAATACGATTTGACATCCCTAGTTGTTTGAGGAAGATGATGTCATTAATACTTTAGATTTGAGTCATCATGAGGAGTACCACATCTTTGTAGGTAGGAATCTAGGATACATAAGCTAGCGGCCTTTGAGAAGTCCCGAGATATATATTTGTTGGCTTCAGCTAGAACGCTAGAGGCCTCATGCGCATGAAATAATAAAAGAAGGAAAAATGCCATAAGTAGTAAGAACTAGTAACTACTATATCGGGACAGTAGTTTGAGGAAAATGATGTTATTAATTCTTTAGGATTTGAATCATTATGAGGAGACCACATCTTTGTAGCTAGGAATCGAGGATACATAAGTTAGCCTTTGAAAAGTCCCGAGATATTTGGAAAGTTGTGATTCTTGTGAAACTTAGGAAGGATATACATACATACATATATATATATATATACACGTACATACATATACATATATATTATATTATCAAAAAATTGGAGTTTGGGAAAAAAGAATAAATAATGCGGAGGAAAAATGAAAGGTTTATAAAAAACTCTAAACTCAAGTATATGCTGGGAAGGCCCCGCGAACTGCATCCAATGTGGAGTCAAATGTACTGTTTTGGAGTAAATAAAACGATACATTTAGTTGGGTTCGAAATTGTGTGAAGCTACTTTTGAAACGGTACGTTTCACATTTTCAGTGAAATTGGTTTCTCTCTCCCTGCTATCTCTATGCCATGCCCTTTTCTGTGCGACTCATGTTCCCAACCCTAACCCTAACACGATAGACCCACTGCATTATACTGGAGGATTTTTCTCAAAGTTTGACGCCGTCCTAGGTAACTCAAAGTTTAGTTTCTGATTTTCTCTTCCCCTTTCGAGTTTCGTCTGTTTAAGGTTTATGGATGGTGGTATCATGAAAATATTGATGAAAATATTGAAATTTGGTTTAAAGAAACTCGAAACTGGCTGGCTTGAATAGGTTTTGTTATTTGAGAAATGCTTATTGCAACTGGTCTGTGCAACTGGTGGAAAATCTCCACGTCACTAATAAAATATTGTATTTCATTTTTACTTTAGAAGAAGAAAAAGTAAAAAGAAACGGTAGGTCTCATGGCATTGTACGCGCACCAAAAGCTAAAGAGAGGGGAAGCTCTTTTTGGTGGATCTCTCTCTTTTTTTTCTTTATTTTTCTTTTTTTTTTTAATTCAAGAAATGAAATAAACAAAAGAAAAATAGTCGGTTGCACTGCGGTTTTCATGACCGGTTGCAGCTAGTAGAATTGTATTTTATCAGCTAGCTAGCTGAATAATGCTATACATAGTCGTGAAGTATGCAAGCGTTGTGTAGTTACTTTGAAAAAGAGTGAAATCTAGTATTAAAATTTAATTTTTTTCATATAGGTCCCGTATTTATTCACTTTTTTCAAAGTGATTGCACAACGCTTGCACACTCACGATAATCACGACTGCAACTATCATTTCTCATATATGTATATTGCTTTAACCGAAATAATGATCAAAATAGTCGAGATAGCTAGCCCCATCTTATCATATTTCATCATTACACATTTTTCAATTCTCCATATAAAATATAATAAACAATTCAATTTTTTCAAATATTAAAATAATAATAATATTAAAATATAATATTTTAAACTTTTAGACAAAACATAAAATTCTTATTTCACCTTCCAAATCTGCCTGACACGCTGATAGTTCCTTAAATTGGACACACGTAGTCACGTACGTACCAACGACAACTTCTGCTCTAATTTAATTAGGTTAATTTAGACTGATCATCAGAATTTACCTCGGAGCCATGCAATGTATCTTCAGAAACAAAGAGCAAGTCCAAGGACTCAGACTCAGTCAGATCAGGAGCCATAAGTTGAAAATCCTCTGAGCCATGCAGTTCTGTTTCTTTAGAAACCAAGAGGGCATGATCAATAAATGTTGGTGAAGAATGGACTTTATCACAGGTAGTGCTGCTGCTACCACCCTCATTATTAATGTTATTGTTTTCAAAACATGATGAAGATAGCTCCGAGAAATCTGTGTTGACCAGAAACCCTGACAGGAAACTTTTGTCAATCTCAAAATCATCCATCATGAAGTTGGATAAATTATTTTATTCCAAATTGCATTTTGAAAATTCAACTGTCATGTCGTGATTCTCATCAAGAACTAAAGAGAGATGTTCAACGACGACTGGATTGGTGTGATCAAACTGCTGCTGCTGATGATGATGGTGAGGTTCCTGTGGCCCCGAGGTACTGATCGGGATAACTTTGGTGCACCTTGTTGCCTTTGTACGTATCACGGTACATGAAGCACCTGTATTTGCTTTTGGTGGCTCCATTACAGCTGACGCTTTGGCGGGGTTTGGCTTTTCTTGTGCTTGATTTGATGATGATGATGATGATCTACGTTTTGAGGTGGGGTTGGGGTGACCTAAGAGTACTTTCCTTCCAATGTGGGTGTTCCAGTAATTCTTGATTTCATTATCCGTTCGACCAGGAAGCCGGCCAGCTATCAGAGACCATCTGCAATGAGACACATGAGACAGGGCATTCTTATCGTCAATCTGCGGTTATCTGTAAACTAAATACTTTTAATTGCTTCATCACCTGTTTCCCAAGAGTTTGTGAAGCTTGATAATAAGCTCCTCTTCATCATTGGTTATGTTGCCTCTCTTAATTCCAGGTCTTAGATAATTCAACCACCTTAGCCGGCAACTCTTCCCACATCTCTTAAGCCCTGCATAACCCATTAAACAATTTTTATTTTCTTAAGCTTAAATCTACCGCAATAAAGAAAACGAAAAACACAAAAACGCATAAGGTTGTTCCTCTGTTATTTAATAGATGGACAAAAATATCTAACCCGCTCTTTTGGGAAGGTTTCTCCATTTTCCTTCGCCATGAATTTTGATGTATCCTTTGAGTATTTTGTCTTCAATAGCTGTCCATGTTCCCCTATTCAAGCTCTGATCTTTTGAGCAACGAGGACTCCTTCCCATTTTAACCAATCTCCAAGAACCCCCTCCTCTCTCTCTCCACAGTTGTTTGCAGTGGACAAAGAGATTGTGATCAGACCTTCTATGATTGAAGATGGGGGATTGTAGTGTTCCTATTTATATATTGTCACGAGGAATGGTAGAGGGCACACGAACCACTAACATCATGTCCCTATATATGCGCATCATGTTCCCCATCTTTAATTTAGGTCTTATTTAGCTTCAAAATAATAATAAGAAACATGATGGGATTCCAAAGATGCCGTAGGTTGCATATGATCAAGAACGTCGTACGTCCGGGACCATCAATTTACCGATCGAGCAGCTTCTACAAATTAACACCAAAATCACGTTTTGTCAGTGATGATGACGAATGGCTCTCCGTAAAATCTCTGAAGCTAGTAAAAAAACAGACAAGAGGGGAAGGATATGTCAGGAAAAAAATTAAATTACCATGGCGAGAATTATAACTAATTTGACTGCAAATTAACTAAAAAAATAAAAAATGAGAAAACATGCAAAACAATAGGAAGAAAATTTTGAAAAAATATTGATTAATGATAAAATTCAAAATTATGAGGATTTTCTCAAAAATGAAAAATCTAAATTATTGCATAAATAGAAGATTTGAAAAAAAGAAAAAAGAGAAATGCTAAACCCACACATGGGGCAGCTCCCCGATGATAGTTTTTGTTTTTTATTTTGTAATTAAAGAAGCATTTTTTAATAATCTTGTGAATTTTTTTTAAAAAAATATATATATATTTAAAAGTGTTAAAAAATACATAAAAAACACAAAAAAAAAAAAGAAGCACTGTTGGGATCCCTCATGTGTGGCTTTAGAGCCACTAAAAAAAATAATATTGTCCCAATTTAAGGAATTAAGATTAAGTTTTTTTTTGCCAAATTTGATTAAATTCACCTTCTTAAAATAGTTCAGCCCAATATTCAATGTAGAAATTAAATCGAATAGTACCCCATATCAATTTGTATTTGTATACAAAACTTATACAAATCTTTCTTGGAGCTAAACTAGCATATTAAAAATAAAAAATAAATAACTAGAAAAAGAGAGAGAGAGAGAGAAAGAAAGAAAATAATCGTAAGTACTGCTGCATGCACCTGCCCTTCTGCAATGCATGGGAAACGCTTTTTCGGAAAGCTAACTTTCTTGCTGCTGAAAGTTCGTTGAAACTCGAAACCCAAGGACATATATAAAGCTATGCTGAGTATGCTCCATGTTTGAAAAAAGGGTAGTGATAGGCTTACTACCCTATTACTACCCATCTACTATCAAAAAGTATTTTAAGTTTTTTTATTTTTTTATCATTTTCTTTTAAGTATTTTTTTAACATCCTTAATCAATAAGAAAAAATTAAAAAAATATATATTTACTAATATACACTTCCTTAATCATTAAGTAAAATTAAAAAATTAAAAAAAAATCAAATATAAAAAGAGTAGTAAATGGGTAGTAGTAGGGTAGTAACCCTATCATTATTCTTGAAAAAAAAGATCGTGATCTTTAGAGTTTTGCCAGATAAAAATAATTTGGTCTATTAAATCGCATATTAATATTGAGATAATTTTTTTTATTAAAAAAAATAAAAAAAATTTTAAAATTATTTCCATCTTCAATTCACATCTTTTTATTGAATAGATATTTACATTTTAATATTAATATACAATTTGATGTGCGAACTCATTTATAAGTAGAATTTTTCCTTTATTAATTACCTGCAGAATGTCGTCTCTTATCAGTTGGATCACCACATGCATGAACAAATTAATGGGGTTCGTGTGGTTAATTTTTAGATGCCAAACTGTATGCATGCATGGTACGTATACATTGAAGGAAATTATGGAGTACTTAATTGAGTTTTAAAAACAAACTGATCAGGTTCCATATATGTTTTAACTTGTAAATTTGTAGGTATGAGCTGGGGAAGCTAACTAGCTAGCTTCAGCCTTCAATGCAGGCTCCTTAGTTACTGATTCCATGGCTGCTGTCTATAGGCATTATAAAAAAAAATTATTTATTTATAATTAATTATTTTTTATAAAAATAATTATTTTATATTAAAATAAATCTATTTTTATTATAAATAATTATTTTCACCACAAATAATCTCGATATTTATTTTTCTAGGCGCTAATTGTGCGTTTCGTCATGTCACATGGTGGCCCTGCATGCATGCAGTGATCAACTTGGATTAATAATCATTGCGCGCATGATGCAGTGAAAAAGACCAGCGCGGATCGTTTTCAATTTCCACGTCGCGTTGTCTTACTGGCATGCCAACGATCGATCCTATATTGGAGGTGGATCGTATATTATATTATACGTTTAATGGTCCGGCATTATTGATGATGAGGACCATACGTGAGCTGCCATTTATCTGCCACGCATTTAGTAGAATAGCCAACCCTTATAATTAAGGCCGCTTTTCTACCATTCAATGTCGTTAAAAAGACAGGAAAAACGATATACGACATTAATTAATTATACACAAAATGTATACTGAAGTCTTCCCTCTTTTGAACCTACGGTGACTATTGGACTAGGGCTTTGCTTGTGCCAATATTCATTAATGTTTCTCGCTCTTTCTCTCTTTCTTTATTTCGTGCTATATATTTGTTTGACTATTTTAATTTTTATCAATATAGCGATATAATATATATATATATATATAAATACTAGGTAAAAGCAACGTGCAATGCACGTTTGCTTAGTTTATATTTTAATTTTTTTAAGAATTATTTTTTTATTAATAAGGACATAATTTTTTATTTAATTAAATAACGGTGTAATGTTTATTTCGTATAAATTAACATCACAAATAAATGAAGAGCATTAATAGAAACTATATCATAGTCTTGTAAATAAACGTCGTCCATAGTCTTATGAAAGTTATTTGAGATAATTTTGATTCTAAGATGATGATCCAGCATTTCTCTCATCTTCCATTGCCTCGATAGAGAGAACATTAAAATGCTTATGTCTTTTCTCATTCAGTTTCTCTGGATCTGCATAAACTTGAATCTTCCATATTTTTGTTGATAATTTGTCTGCAACGCTTTTTATATATGGTTGATGTTCCTACAAAAAAAAAATGAATAGCTTTACATAATTAATTAAAACCTAATTTTATTTTTAATTTACTCATTATAATCAAACTCAATTTTTGAATAAAAATTTTAAAAGATACCTCTCCAGAATTCTCTATCAACTCAATTGCTGAACAACCAAATGCCTCTTCTGCTACTTCACCAAACATAATAGCAGCTATCTTTCCAGTATTATCGTCAAGTTCAACATATGTCCTAGCACTTTAAATGCATTGAATATATTAATATTAATTTGAATTTGAATAATTTTCAATTCTAAATTAAATTAGATATCGATTGTAAATTTAAATTGTAAGATACATACCGTGGTTTGCAGACCCCTTGATTTTTGCAATATATACAAACGAAGCTTTCATTATATTTATATCCAGTTCCTTTATTACAGCCAACACATGACATGTAATAAAAGATTTGATCCAAGTCAATCACTTTTATCTTGGCCTCTATCCAGATTTTGAGTTTCTACATTAAATCATAATCAATTTTTAGAATGAATGTTTGTGTAAATATTTGAATTTATTACTAATAAAATAATATTTACCTCCATGGGTTGCAGACCCTTCATCATCTCTGCAATATCGCAGTTCTTCACAATTTCTCGGATACCAACAGATGACAGAGGGGCAGATGGGTATGTTAGGTTTCTTGCAATGATACTTTTGATGATCAAATCATTATCATCCGCCCTTAAAGTACAGGAATGAAGAATAATATAAGGAAATGAAATATGTAGATAAATTACATAAATCGCATAATTAACTATAATATAAATGCACTAATATGTAATACTTATTTTTTGAGAATTACCATTTCTTCATTGTAGCTGCCTCAGGAAGAATGGGATTGATTGTAAAGGTACTTGACGGACGTGATGACAGAGACAATCCTTGTTGCAATTGAGATAAATATTAATGCAGACATATATAATACGGAAAAATAACTAAGCTTCTTAATTATTATAAATACCGTTTCTTGATCGAACAGATATTTTTGTTCCAAGTATTATTGGTCTATCTTCAATAATTTTTGATATTTTTTGGCATTCGTCTTGGACAAATTTACCCCACATAGTCAAACATATAGGGTTCAAGCTACAAAATTGAAATAATTGAAAGAATTAATAGAATTTATCAAAATTAATATTGGAATTCAAATTTAAAAGAAATGCGAAGTTATAAGAATTTTTTACCTTTCATCAATGACATATATCTCTTGGATAGTTGTTGGTCCATATGCTGTCGTTACTTCTTTAATTGGCTTAATTTTGATCGCAACAGCTAAAATATCTAAATATTCAAATAGAAATGTTAATTTATTGATTATTATTTATAATAAAATTAAAATTAAATTACCTATTTCTCCAATCGTCTCTTTGTAGGCGTCTATGTCCTTAAATGAGACGATCTCATATTTTGGTGTCTCTATTTGCTCCTCATTTTGTGGAACATCTTCTATTATTGTCCTTGAGTTCAAGGTCCATTGATAGTGATATTCTCCAATTTTGTACCTTGGATCAACTGGTTTGACATATCAGCTCCAAACATTGCTGCCTGTACACGATTTCCCTGGAATAACAATAAAAATAAATATGAGTTAATATCATTCCAATTGCCATTACAAATGTAATTAGTATTTTTGCTATTAAAAAAAATAAATATTATACCTCTTCATCAAATAATGTCAAATTTTGGTACTTCACATTTGTACGTTGGCTTATTCGTTTGGGCGACTTCTCCGCAACGATCATCTTAATTTTCCAGTTTCTTGTATTCGGAGTGATATCCTTTATTGCTGTATACACCGTCCGCATTTTCTCCCCTTTTTAGATACAAAAATTTCAAATACATAAGTATAACAAGTGTTGATTTAAATTCATGATCTACCAGAGCAATTGACGAAGGCATTTAATTAAATGATTCAATATTAGTCATATAGAGATTAATATTATAATAGACAGTAAATCGGAACTATACAATTAAATCTAGTTACCTGTATAACATTAATTTGAACATGATAATGTTAGTAATTCCGTGAACACAATATTTTTTGTGTAGTTATTTTCACGTTGTTCAGTGGACACTGGTCGTATTAGAATCCTCACTGTAGATGCTGTCTTGGCCCTTGATAAAGCCACATATAATTGACCATGTGAAAAAACTGGTTGAGGTAAATAAATCTCAACATAATCCAATGTCTGCCCTTGTGACTTATTTATAGTCATTGCGAAACTTAATCTTATAGGGAACTGAGTTCGTTTAAATGGGAAACCACTATTTTCATCAACATTTGGTAAGAATGGTATCCTTGGAATGAACACCCTTTTTCCGATATGATGTCCAACTGCAATTTCTGCATCTATGATATTTCGATCAAAAGATCGACAAATTAAACGGGTTCCATTGCATAAACCTTCTGAAGGATTAATGTTTCTAAGCAGCATGATGGGACAGTTTTTCTTGAGTAATAATTCATGAGGCGGAAGTCCATTTGGGGTTAGAGTATTTAAGAAATCTTCCATAACTGATTGTTCTGATGCATCTATTGTCTCATCAAAACTGTAATATCGATGAACTTTACCTGGAAACCTATGAATCAACAATGCATTTATTTCATCAACAGAACCATTCTTTGGTGTTAATATGGCCCGATTCATCATAGTTGAAATATTTGCTGAATATTCTTGAATATTGTGGAAAACATCTTCGATTAAATGGTCTAAAGAAGTGTTGTCATCTTCATAGGGAACAAGCATCCCATTCGGGATTTTTATGGTTTCATCAATTGTGTTCGGCGGCATTCCGTTGCCTACTTCTAACACATAATCTGAAAAAACTGGATCAAATCTTGCTCGCATATTTTCAGTTAAGTGGAACTTGGTCAATGTAGGCCACAAATACGAATAAACCAAACTGGAAGTAACCTGTTCTTGTCTCGTTCCTTTGCGAACCACTGGTAAAACCTGTCGAAAATCTCCGCCGAAAACAACAACCTTTCCACCGAATGTTACATCCGAATTATTGATGTCTCGTAACATTTTATCTAATGTTTCGATGTGTTGTTTTCTTGTCATTGGAGCCTCATCCCATATTATTAGTTTTGCTGAACGAAGTAGGTTTGCCAATGCACTTTGTTTGCTGACACAACACGTGCTTTTTTTGTCAGTATCAAGTGGAAGCTTGAAACGTGAGTGTGCCGTTCGACCTCCCGGAAGAATAGATGCGGCAACACCTGATGAAGCAGTTGCAAGTGCTACCAATTTTCTTGATCGTACTGTTGCGAGAAGTGCTTTGTATAAGAATGTTTTCCCTGTACCACCCGGGCCATCTACAAAGAATGCAGCATTTTGGTTTGCAAATACTTTTTCCAACACTGCATTATAGACATGTTTTTGTTCACTGTTAAGAGATTCTGATGCGGCAATATCTTCTTCTGGAATTTCAACTGCCAATTCATCATCAATTTCTCTAGACTGAAATTCTTCTTCATCAAAACAGATGTCATCATCAAGTAGATTGTAGGAATTAATATCTTTGCCCATTGATTCGATTGTGAAGGAGATTGTCCTCAATACTTTGGTTTTTACATTTGATATAGAATTTTCTGTTGATTTGAAATCAACTGACATGTCTTGCTCGAAACGTTCCCATAGTTCCCTGGGATTGGTTGGATTACAATAAACCAATATTGTTGCAAATAATCGTCTAAAACTGGAGGGCATTTGATACAGAGATGCTTCTTGTAAACAATCTTCTAAGCTACTATCTCTTTGTAGCAAACCATGCATTGTTGCTGCTTCGCGAAATGTTGGGGACACAACACCATCAACTGTTCTAAGATCTTCAAAGGACAAAAGTCCTCTTATATGGTTTAGTAATATCCGCAGATAATATCTCTCGCCTTCAAATGGATTTACTGTAACAATACGACCTATAACAGTTTTCTTTTTCCGAGGAGTCCACTCTTTGTATTGTTGGTTCCAAACATAATATTCCGGAAATTCTTTATACAGTAATCTCTTTGCATTATCATCTACTCGATTTAATGTAAAAAATTCTGTTAACATCGATTTTCTGGAACGATCTAAACTGACAACGTTAATTAGATCTTCATTTGCTCGGAAAGTCACTGGGTGTTGATCTTCTAGATGTAAATGTAAACTATACACTGCAGGATACATTTCATTAATAACAAACACATATATTCTCTACATAGCTTCGGGGGGAGTAATCCATCGAGCCGATTGGAATTGTTGGATTTCATCAACTTGTTGATTGTTTTGTTCAGATACCAGGTTGAAAGCAACACGATCATGCCCTTTATAAATGTACTTATAAAGATATTTGACTGCTTGTATTGTAGAACAAATCTCGACATTGATATGACAGTCAAATGTTGCAAGCAGATATGGATTATATGGCACAACCCAACAATTGTCTAAATTTTTGCCTCTAATTTTGACAGTTATTCCATTGTTCTTACGTCTATATATTGGGAATGAATCATTTCCAACAGTCGTAGCAGATGCATAATTCTTTGGATAATTACTTTTGCAACAACCATTTCTTTTCATGCAAACATTTGATGGGTTCAAGGCTCCACATGGTCCATGCATCATATGCTTGACAACAACGTTATGCAAGTACATGTTTGTATTTTTATCAGGTATCTCTGCTGATACGATCTCATCAAAAGATTCAGGCGCATAGACTTTCCAATCATTCTGTAAGATAATTAAAAAATGCGCATGTGGAAGACCTCTTTTTTGGTGCTCGATAACGTAGACATATGCTGAGACTTTACCAAAAATATGCTTCTTGAATAATTGATCCTTTAATTCTTCTAATTTTGAATGGAAGACCCGAGCAACCAAGTCAGGTCGATTCTGACTCTCCTCATGCGGACTTAATTCGTTTGTAATTTCTTGCCAGTTTGGATTGCACGTCATTGTTAAGAAAATGTCTGGTTTGCCATATCGCTGAACTAAAACCATTGCTTCCATATATCTTTTCCTCATATCTCTTGGACCTCCAATAAATGACGAACGCAGTATAATCCGTTTCCCAACATTAGAAGCGTTTGTTTCCCCAAGCGTAATGGTATCAACAATACCTTGATATACCTCTGATCGGATATGTTGTTGGTTATTTCTAAAATAATCTAATCTTGATGTCTCGATTTTGACATACATATCCACTACAAATTGTTGCAGTAGTCGACCAGAAAGTAGTAAAATTGATCTGACATTTTCTCTTATTTGCAATTTGTAACAATAATATTCACGACAAGAAACAATCGGATCCTTCCTTTCTCTGTTTAATGCTGCAAAAGTAGAATGTGAATGGAATGTTATTAAATTGGTCGTAGATGCTAAATTAAATTTTTGAATATTAATATCGCAATCTAACCTCGTTCTTCTCTTGCAAGTAATTCATCTGCAGTTCCTGATTGTTGAGGATTTATTGATCGACTTGTTTCGTTATGTGTAGATCTTCTTCCTCTACTTACCCCTTCAATTCCTTGATGCCAACCAATTTCACCAAAAGGAAATAATAATGGATATTGCAGCGGATCATAACATCCAAAATAGTACTGAACTATATGACTTCCACCAGAATGGTTAAAGACAAAAATATCACGTCCTCTTAGTTGACCTCCATCATCATTTTCTACCCATATTGCTGCAACTTGTGAAGAAGTAGGGGCATTAAATACAAGTTGATCTAGGCCAGCATCTGATCTTATGCGGATTTTTTGATTTTCTAAATCTGGCAAATCACCAAGAGAACGGAAAAAAATGGAATATGGATTGATGCGAAGAATATTGATGAGTTGAGCTATAATTGATGGATCCATTCTATTTGAATCAGAAATGCGATTTTCTAATTCATGCTCTGTATCATAGAAATACAACTGGAGATAAGAAGGACAACCATTTGAAGGAAGCAAATCGTTGATGTAGTGATAGATCTGTCCCTGAGTTCTGAAAGTATAAATTCCTCTATTTCCCCTACATAGATCTTTATCAAATTTCACTCCGAATGATGTAAAAGCGAACTTGTTGTTATAAGTTCGAATGTAAGTCCTAAAATGTGTAGATTCATCCGTGTTGGAGGTGAACAATGCATAAAGCTGATCAGGAACATCATTTGTGGCTAAATAAATTTTCCCATCAGCACAGCAAAAGCCAGTTGTTTCATGACAGAATCGCTTTGCTTTACAGTGTATGCAGCTGGGTATTAATGGTAGAGAATATGCTTCAGATGGCACTACTTTCAACAATTGTCTCAATCCAGTAGAACTGTGATGCGACTGACCATAGCTTGACTCCTCTCGAACAACATATGGATCCTATTTGTATAATATTTTTCGAAATCTTAGAGAAAAATAACAGAATGATGGGTGAATAAGAAATTTAGAAAAATAATTAGAGGAGAACCTGCTGGATAAAGAGTTGATTAGAAGATTCAGAGACATTGGTTATAGATGAATGTGTCTCCGAATTAATGACACATACATCAACACCATGAAGAACACATGATTCACGAGACGAATCATCTTCAGTGATACCGATATGAATATCAGAATTTCGTTGTCTCTTTGATACTCTTTGAACAAGACTAAAGTCTTCAATGTTGTCTGTATATTGGACGTCATTGTTTGAATATCGAGCAATCGACGTAGTCGTTTGATCACCAACAGATCTATTAGAATCATCATCACCAAATGATGTCGAATCATTAATACGAATCGAGTTGCTTCTATATGCTCTTTGTTTAGCATATCTTTCTCTTTGCTTTCTACGAATCTCCTCCTTCTTCTCTTCTGGTAAATCTTTATACAGGATTCTTTTTGCAGGTTGTTTTCCATGATCTTCAAGAAATTGTTTATATATTTAAATTTGACACAAATTTATATTTTTGTTGTTAAATTTTTTAAAATAAATTATTGACAGAATCTTATCATTTCTCATTATGTTAATGAAGAAAATGATTGTTTCAACTGTTGGATACTGTTCTACACAAGCAAGATGAAATAAAGAAATAACTATTATTTCTAATGCTCAATTAAATAAATAATTAAATAATAAAATACTATGAAACTGGAATCTAACAAACACATATTTCAATATTACATATAAAAAATTAAATAAATAATCAAATGATTAAATACTATGGAACATAAATCTAAAACAAACATATTTTAATATCACACATAAAAAATGTTTTAGAAAATATTTATCAAACTTAATTCTCTATTCTAAGCAACGTGCTAATATAATGAATCTGTAAATCACACAACTATGTCAAAGATTGTAATGATAGATTGGGTTTTGGGTTCCTGGATTGTTTTCAACTATGAATGTGACTGTTGAAAAAAATTCGTAAGTTAAGGGTACGTTTGGGTGATGAAAAGTGCTGAGAAGTGTTGAGAATGTTTGTGAATAGTTATGAGTAGAGATTGGAGTGAGTTTGTGGGTCCCATTAAGAGTATTTTGAGTTGTTTGGATTTGTGAAATATGTTGAGTTGTTAACTTTTGAGTAGGTAGTTGAAAAATGTGTGGGTCTCATAAATATTATAGTGATTTGATTTTTAATAATAAATATTATAATGATTTGATTATAGTGATTTTTTAATATTAATAAATATTGTAATGATTTTATTTTCCTTTTATATATAATAATGATAAATATTATAATGATTTTATTTTTAATTTATATATAATAATGATAAATATTATAATGATTTTATTTTTAATTTATATATAATAGTGATAAATATTATAATGATTTTATATATACATATATATATAATAGTGATAAATATTATAGTAATGTTATTTTTTATTTATATATTATAGTGATTCTATTTTTAATTTATATATAATAGTGATAAATATTATAGTATTTTATTTTTTATTTATATATAATAGTGATTTTATTTTTATTTATATATTTTAGTGTTTTTATTTTTTATTTATATATAATAGAGATAAATATTATAATGATTTTATTTTTTATTTATATATTATAGTGATTTAATTTTGTATTTATATATTATAGTGATTTAATTTTGTATTTATATATTATAATGATTTTATTTTTTATTTAAATTTAATAGTGATAAATATTATAGTAATTTTATTTATTATTTATTATATATTATAGTGATTTTATTATAGTGATTTTATTTTTTATTTATATATTATAGTGATTTTATTTTTTATTTATATATTATAGTTATTTTATTATAGTGATTTTATTTTTTATTTATATATTATAGTGATTTTATTTTTTATTTATATTTAATAGTGATAAATATTATAGTAATTTTTATTTATTTATTATATATTATAGTGATTTTATTTTTTATTTATATATAATAGTGATAAATATTTTTTATTTATATATTATATTTATTTTATTTTTTATTTTATTTTTCACAATCCGCGTCACTACTCTCCAATCAGATCCTGGCCGTCCACTCCAACCGAGAAGACACAACATACAGCTGCATCCAACGTTATGAGTAGTGAGTTATGAGTAGAGATTGGAGTGAGTTTGTGGGTCCCATTAAGAGTATTTTGAGTTGTTTGGATGTGTGAAGTATGTTGAGTTGTTGACTTTTGAGTAGGTAGTTGAAAAATGTGTGGGTCCCATAAATATTATAGTGATTTGATTTTTAATAATAAATATTATAATGATTTGATTATAGTGATTTTTTAATATTAATAAATATTGTAATGATTTTATTTTCCTTTTATATATAATAATGATAAATATTATAATGATTTTATTTTTAATTTATATATAATAATGATAAATATTATAATGATTTTATTTTTAATTTATATATAATAGTGATAAATATTATAATGATTTTATATATACATATATATATAATAGTGATAAATATTATAGTAATGTTATTTTTTATTTATATATTATAGTGATTCTATTTTTAATTTATATATAATAGTGATAAATATTATAGTATTTTATTTTTTATTTATATATAATAGTGATTTTATTTTTATTTATATATTTTAGTGTTTTTATTTTTTATTTATATATAATAGAGATAAATATTATAATGATTTTATTTTTTATTTATATATTATAGTGATTTAATTTTGTATTTATATATTATAATGATTTAATTTTTTATTTAAATTTAATAGTGATAAATATTATAGTAATTTTATTTATTATTTATTATATATTATAGTGATTTTATTTTTTATTTATATATTATAGTGATTTTATTTTTTATTTATATATTATAATTATTTTATTATAGTGATTTTATTTTTTATTTATATTTATTATAGTGATTTTATTTTTTATTTATATATAATAATGATAAATATTTTTTATTTATATATTATATTTATTTTATTTTTTATTTTATTTTTCACAATCCGCGTCACTACTCTCCAATCAGATCCTGGCCGTCCACTCCAACCGAGAAGACACAACATACAGTTGCATCCACCGTTCCCTCTCACACAGGAAAAGCACAACACACGGATTGTTCTTAGAAATTTAAATAAACTCCCGCAACCCTCTCTCTCTCTCTCTCTCTCTCTCTCTCTTTCTATCTCACGAAAGGAAGTTAGTATCTGCATCCACCGTTCCCTCTCACACAGAAAAAGCACAACACATGGATTGTGCTTAGAAAGTTAAAGAAACTCCCGCAACCCTCTCTCTCTCTCTTTCTATCTCACGGAAGGAAGTTCAGTATTTCCATTGTTTTCGGGTCAACATAGCCTCTCTCTCTCTCTAGATTTCTCATCCCTCCCGATCACACCGTCGGCATCTACTCTCTCTCTCTCTCTCTCTCTCCCATTTAATTTTCTGTCTTCTTTTTCTCTTCGGACGAAGTGCTTGTAGTTCTTCCACCGTGTATTTTATACTATAAATTTGATCTATTTAACTCGTTTAAGGGGTTTCTGATCCGATTTGGTTTCTTCTTACCTCAGGCTATAGTCTTGCCTGCTTTCCAACATGGCTGGCGAGAAGGCCATCAGTCTCGATGGGATTAAAAATCAGTCCGTTCATCTGGTACTCTCTCTCCCTCCCTCTCTCTCTGAATGAATATGTTTGGTTCCTGAGAAAAGTTAAAAATTTTACCTTTTGTAGTTCGTGGATGATTACTCGTTTCCCTCTATATTTATATGTTTTCGGAACTCATAAAATTTTCGAGCAATACCGTTTGTGTGTATATATATATATATGTATTTTTCTTTAATTTTGTTCGATGTGTTTTTGCTTATTTTGGATGGTGTAGATCTGAAGAATATGTCCATACTTTTTTCCTACCTTTGCAGATGTATAGAACTTTTCAACGAGATAGTGCTTTTTCAACTCTCTCAAAATGGAATCTATTCAGGGTTTTAGTATATAATTTTTATTTAACTTGCCTCAAGAGAGTTGCTCTTTCCACTGTGGTGAACGTCTGTAAGAAACTTCCCTCTGAATGCCCTTCATCTTTCATGAAAGCTATTTCCATATTGTGTTAGTCTTCTTCAGTATGAAGATAGACAGACATGTATTGTGTAGAGTTTTTTTGTTGTCTTTCTTTTTTCTTTTAAATGATTTAGCTGTTGGTTATTATTTAAAGTCTTTTGTTGATCTTCCAACTTATTATTAATTTTTAATTTCAAATTTGTAGCTTGTTGAATAGGTTGCTAGCTGCTTGATTAAAATAGTGGAGCGAGTAAGTTAGTCTTCGAAGTTTCTGGATGAACTTTGTAAGCACAAATTGATTGATCAAGTCATACATCTTATAGACTTGAATTGCTGAACCACTATATCCCACCCTATTATAAGTTGCATGCATAAGCTGTTAAGTTTTGTGCCATATTGTTAACTGGGAAATGTGCTATTGGGAGGATCCTTTAATTATTTGCAATACAATATGTTGTACCATGGGTTTTTTTTTAGCAAAAACTATGTCAAAGATTGTAATGATAGATTGGGTTTTGGGTTCCTGGATTGTTTTCAACTATGAATGTGACTGTTGAATTTTTTTTTTTTTTGAAGAAGACTGTTGAAATTTAATTATAAGCCATATATTGTTTTTTTATGGGTAAATTATGAGCCCTGTAGTACTGTAGTATAGAGGTTTTTGCATTTATTTTTTAGTGTGATATTCTCATTGTGAGGCCATCCACTTCACGGGAAAGGTGGATTTTTTCTTAAAATCTTCTTCTTCTGATCTGTTTTTTTTGTCGTTTTTGCTTCTTTAAATATGAATGTATGATTCTCCCTCTCCAAATAGCTGTTGCTTAGCCCAGCTGAGCCACTGTGAGGCCATCCCCTACACAGAAAGGTCGGGTTTTTTTTTTCTTCTTCTGATCTATTCTTAATCTGATCTTTTTTTTTTTTTTTTCCCGTTTTTGCTTCTTTAAATCTGAATGTATGGTTTTTCTTGTATGGTAGTTGTTATTTTTGCTTCTTTAAATCCACTCAGCACTTCTTTTTTTTGGTTTTTTTCTTCTGTTTTTTGTTTTCTTATCCCCTATTGGTTTTGGTTTTTTTTATAACTTTCACATATTTTATGGAATGAAACAGTACGATCTCTGCTGTAACAATACTGAAGTTATAATCTATGAAGTTATATTTTGGAATTTTCTGTAAATTTATCTCTATTTCTTTATACAATTCCTGAAGTTATATACTTGAATTGTTTGTTACAATTAAATTACTCTAGAATTTTGAATCTTACAATGTTAGAATTTTTTGTAAATTTATGTCTATTTCTCTATACAAATCCTAAAGTTATATACTTGTAAACAACAAAAAACACAAAGTTATGTAGTTTTTTTCTTACAGAGAACATATCTATCTGGCTTGTGTTTGTGCTTCTAGACTATACATATGCTATAAACATTAGACAGACTATAATCCCAAAACATAGGTAGACCATAGATATACCATAAACACACAAAAGTGGGTAGACTGACCTTTTCGATGATTCCTTTAAACTTTATCACCACTGCAGTACTTGTAGACAACTGATTTGAGAGAAACAGCCTATAGGAGAAAAGATGAACTGTGAAAATTCTGTTTAGAATTTTTTTTCATTCAAATAGTTAAACATAAAAGATTGATAAAGAAACAAAATATTACCTCAAATCCAGCAGAATTTGTGTATGCAAGTCTCTAATAGCTTCCACGAGTGAAGGAGAAACAGGGGAATGATGAATACAAACTGGAGAAACCGGGGGAATGATGAATACAAACTCAAGGGAAACGGAGGATTTCTTCGGCTTGGCTGGGAAGAATTTTTTGAGTTATTTTAGGAGAATAGTATTTGGTATTATTTCAATTTTTATGTATTTGTATTTGTTATATGTAATTATTAATTGGGATTTGTAACGTCAAGAGCAGAATATAATGAATCGTCAAAATCAAACAGAGAATATATGTATTTTTGGCATTTGAATCGTCAGGAACTGTTAAAAAGAGAGAATTTAAATGATTCGTTCAAAAATCAACTCTTGATTAATATATTTATTTTTCATAATTTAACAACCAATAAATGGTAATAAATGGTATTAAAGAGTTAATAGATGGGCGGCATCATCAGACGTTAAATACGGATGGCGTGAAAGACCCAATCAATGGGTATCAAATTGGTAATAGAGCTATTTAACGATTTGAAGAACTTTTAATGGAGAGGAATTAATTTAAACGGAAAAATCTTGTGGACTGTTAAAACAAGAATTGCCGTTAGATAGGCTCTTTATATATATAGGTAGATATCCTACCACTACAACAAAATCACTTTTTAGAGACGAAAATATTCATCTCAAAAGATTTCAATTTTGTCTCTAAAAGTGTTTTGAGATAATTTTTTTTTTATTTCTAATTTGTCTCAAAAAGTTTTTTTAGACTAAATTTTGATTTCACCCCAAAAGGTATTTTTTGAAACAAAATTGATCATTTCTGTTCAAATTGATTTTTTTTTAAGACAAAATAAATTTCATCCTTAATAATTATTCGAACGCTAGAAATACCGTTTGAATGTATGGTTATCTTAAAAAAAATACCTTTTTCCAACAACCTCTTGTGACCTTGTCACTGTAAAAATTCTGTTGTGAGAAATAAAATTTTGGGTGATTAATACTCGTCAAAAAGTCTTTTACAAAATTTTAAAAAAAAATGTACTAAACCATCAATGAGGTGTCTTTTATAAGACATACACAAAATAAAAAGCGTATTCATTCAGTCTTCTCTGTGAACCATTACAAAGTTTGAATTAATTCTGATGCAATCCGTGTGCAACATGATGAACGCCCATCTTGGAGGAGGTGAGTCCAAGTGAGGTGAATAAATCTGAAATGAAAATATGTATCAATGATTCAGAGGTTAGGGGTCACTAAGCAAAACACTTCTTTTCACAACTTTCTAATTGATTAACAAATCATCAACTATATTTTGTATAATCTAACAAATGGTTGAAACTAAAAGTAGGAGCAGAGATAAACTCCCAACTCACATAGCCAAGAAGCGTAGAGATGACTAAGCCAATTTAAGCTAGCAAGTTGGTGTTGCATCATGTTCCCCTGTATACCTGAAGATCTTAATCAGACATTGAAATGTTAATGGATAACACAAAAGACTAAACCAAATGCCACACACACACATATATATATATATATAACACAGTTGGCACATGTGGCTTATTATATTATATGCAGCATATATTTACTAAAATATATAGAGATGTCATTGAGCTTTAACTTGGTCTCTGTTGAGCCATTTACTAACTTAAAAAAAATACAAACAACAACAAAAATGCAAATCATTGGATATGCAAGGAATGGCTAGATTAAAATTGTTGTAGTGGCTGATGGCCATTGTTATGAGTAATAACAAGAATGTATATTCTGTTTCAAAAAAAAAAAATTCCTAACTGATCAACTATAGCTAGAAAAATTTATCAACCATACCTAGAAAAATATTGAGTATAAAATATATATCATAGATATCATGAAGACCCTAAGCAAATTAATTGCACCATATATTGATAATCAAATTATAATTAAATTATTTCATCTAATTGCAGCAATTCAAGCAAAACATACTACTTTCATTTAATCCCAGGCCATTGAATTATATCAACCCCACACTAGTAATAATTATATAATCCAACAACAACTCTAATTTCAAAACAACAACTCAAAGTGATTAATAAACAAACCATTGAAAGCCTTTATAGATTTGGCTTCAAATAAACAACTAAGCTAGGAAAAGGGGCACAATCGTAGATATAGGAATTCATAAAATAAACCAACTATGGAAGAGCTTTGGAGAGAAATGAAGATATGGAAACAAAGATCCAAGTCTTTCATATGATTATGTACTCATACAAACTAAAACATATAGTCCCAACCACAATACTATCAAAAACACCTTCGAGGCAACTTAGTCACTACTCAAATTATTTCAGTTAACATAAAAGCTTTGCCTTGAGCCAGTTACTAACTTAAAAAAACATATAAACAACAACAAAAATGCAAATCATTGGATATGCAAGGAATGGTTGTATTAATGTTCACCAGGCATGCTCTTAATGATTTCAAAATACATGAAAACAATCAAATATTGCAACAATCACAACAAATCAATTTGTTAGTTTAGGACTGAAAAACGTTTAATGGCTATGCTTCTACTACATATATACCAAGATCAATAATGCTAAGACAGCATACTCTGAAATCACAAATCATCAAGTTCAACTCTGGGCAACCACATTATTGCCATCCAAGTGGCATCGTTGTTATTCATCAAGCTAGGGTAAAAAAAAATTAAAATTGGAATTTCAAGACGGTATAGATTTCTCTAAATTATGAAAAGAAAAGCTAAAATACACACTACTCCACCAGATTAATAATGTAAAGAATTAGAATTTTTTTTCTTTATGAAGTGGAACCTCACTAAGGCATAGAAGCCTTTCGAAAACCTCTAGAGAGTAAAATCCCGCATACATGACCCCACCAACTACAACCATGTATAGATAAGGTAATCCAAGGGAACTCCTAGTACAAAATCAAAATTAATAACTAGAAGTTTCAAGATACTATCAGATACAGGAGGCTTAAAGAGATTTCATGTAATACTAGTATTTTCTAGGAAAATTGGTTAAGGCAGTAGATGATATTTTTGGAAAAGGTAAAGTTCCTAGTTTTTTTAACGTCGGGTTCAAAAACATACCATATGGTATTCCTTTGCTGCTGATGATTTCAAATCAAACCGTAAGTACAAAAATCCCCAAATCCATGCATAGACCGAGCATATTCCTCTCATTCTAAGCCCTAAAATCCAAAATTTATAACTGAAAAACACAAGAAATTGACAAAAGCAAAGCAATAACTTCTATTTTAAGGGAGAAATAAAAGAAAATGATAGAAAGAACAAAGCTTACTGCAGGTGACTTGGTGAACGTGGACAATGGTGATGGCGCAAGGAGCCAGTGGCAATAACAGAGTAGACCGTAAGCACAAAAATCCCCAAATCCATGTATAGCCGGCCGAGCATACTCCTCTCATGCTAAGCCCTAAAATCCAAAATTTATATATGAAAAACACAAGAAATTCACAAAAACAAAGCAATAACTTCTGTTTTGAGGGAGAAATAGAAGAAAATGATAGAAAGAATAGATTTTAACTCTAATTTCTCTATGTGATTTTCTATATTCCAACACGCCCCTTCAAGATGAGAATGTATATTAATCATTCCCATCTTGCGAATAAGGTGATGAAAATTTAGAGAATCGAGAGGAGGGCTGGTTTGGGGCACAAGACAAAACATAAAATTCTCATCTCATCATTACATCTCATCATCTCATCTCACCCCCCCCCCCCCAACATGCCTTAATATATATGCTATTTGGAATCTGGAAGGAATGTGGATGATCTTTATAAGACCTTTCCGCAGTTTTTCTCGAACTAAATGGTAGTCCAATTGGATATGCTTTGTCCTCTCATAGTGTACTAGGTTTGATGCAATCTCAGATGCAGGTTTACTGTATATGTATAGCAGTGCAGCTTGAGTATGTTTAATGTTTAAATTAGACAACAGATAATTTAACCATTGAAGTTCACAAGTAGTTGATGTCAATGCTCGATACTTAGACTCTGCACAGGACCTACTGATTGTGGGTTGTTTCTTTGATTTTCAAGAGATGAGAGAATCTCCTAGAAATATTGCAAAGCTAGTGACACTCTTTCTGGTATCAATGCAACCGCCTCAATTACTGTCTGAGTAAGCCTTTAGATGCAATGGAGACTTAGTAGATAAGAAAATTCCTTGGCCTGGTGTTGCCTTGATGTATATGAGAACTCTCTATGCTGCCTTGAGATGTAAGGTGCTAGGATTAGCCATAAATTGACTCAATGCCTATACTGAATAAGAAAGATTAGGCCTAATAATTGTTAGATACAATAATCGACCCACTAGTCTTATATAAGATGATGGATCAGATAAAGGGTCTGATGAGTCATTTGCAGTCAGTTTCAAGGTTGATTCCATAGGAAAAGCAGTTGGTTTGCATCCAGAAAAACCATTATCTTGTAGAATATCGAGGGCATACTTTCTTTGACATAAAGCAATGCCTTTGGCTGACCTAGATACCTCAATCCCCAAAAAATACTTCAATTCACCCAAGTCTTTTATTGTAAAAGATTTATGCAGAAAATCCTTCATAGCAGATATAAGCTCTAAGTTGTTGGAAGCAACAATAACTTCATCAACATATATCAATAGAGTAATGAAACTATTTTCAGTTTGCTTTATAAAAAGAGATGAATCTGACTTTCCTTGAGTGAAACCAAATTGAAGTAATGAAGTGGACAGTTTTGAAAACCTTTGTCTTGAGGCCTGCTTTAGGCCATATAAACTCTTTTTGATTTTGCATACTCGAGGGTCATTAGGTGTAGAAAAACCAGGTGCTAGCTGCATATATATTTCTTCATTTAAGTCTTCATGCAAAAAAGTATTATTTATATCAAGTTTATGTAAATACCAATTGTTTGATGCAGCTACAGCTAGTAAAGTTCTCACTGTTGTCATTCTAGCAACAGGTGAAAAAGTGTCAAAGAAATCAAATCCCTCTTGTTGAGTGTAGCCTTTTGCTACCAATCTAACTTTATATCTATCCAATGTGCCATCAACCTTAAATTTTTATGCACTAAACCCATTTGCAACCTATTGTTGTTTTGTTAGGAGGCAAAATTGCAAGTTCCCAAGTTTTATTAGTTTCAAAGGCTTTAATCTCATTTGCCATGGCTTGTTGCCATTGAGATTGTGAGATGGCTTGTTTAAAAGTTCTAGGTTCAGATATAGAGGAGAAAGCATGAACAAAAGCTTTGTGATTGTTGGAAAGTTTAGAATCAGAAATGAAAGATAGAATTGAGTAAGGTTTACCTGAAGAAGGACATCCAGCAGGTTCATGAACTTCTGAAGATCTTTTAGTCGAATTACAACAATAATAGTTCCGCAAGTATTGAGGAGAATGCTTAATTCTTTCAGATCTTCTTAGATTTGTAGGTAATGGATTTGTAATATTAGAAGATGGTAATGAAACAAAATTTTTTGTAGAAGGTGAAGGAGAATTTTCTCTAGAAGATGAAAGGATAATTTTCTGTAGTATGACAGTCATATATTTGGAGAAAATTAGAGAAGATAAATGGGATATGGATAGAATTAGGAATAGATGGAAAAATGGATTCATGAAATATGGCATTTCTGGATATGAAGGTTTTGAGAGTAAGTATATCAGGCACTTTGTATCCTTTTACATTTGGTGGATAAGCAAGAAAGATGCGTATGGAAGCTTTAGGTGAAAACTTCCCTCAATTGTTTTTAAGTGTGCTTGCAAAACACAAACATCCAAATACTTTGAGGTATTTGTAATTTGGTTGTTTATGGAATAAGAGATAGTATGGTGATTGATTATTTAAGATTAAAGAAGGAGTACAATTAATAAGATGGGTAGCTGTCAAAACACAATCTGTCCAGTAAGATAAAGGTAGATTGCTTTCAAATAGAAGGGCTCTAACAACATTTAGTAGGTGTTGATGCTTTCTTTCAACTCTACCATTTTGCTGTGGAGATTCAACACATGATAATTGAAGTATTATTCCATGCTCTTGATAGAAAAGAGGCATGTTAAGCTCCTGACTATTATCTGTAGAGTTTGAATATTTGTGTTGAATTGAGTTTGAGTCAACTTGGTGGCCACTGGAACGAAAGGAATCACGTTCTTCCACAAATAATACACATACAAGGCCAGGATGTGCATAAAGGATCCTGACCTTGTGTTTTCCAGCCATCTACGATGTATATCGATGAAAACTATTCATCTTCCTATTTTCTATCAAAAATCTTTTAAACTAACATGGAATAAACTTATTAAACATTATTAAGTTGTGTACCTCTTGACTGGAAGTGGTATTTGACGATGGCAGTGACGAGAGCGAATCAAAGGCAGGAGGAGCGTTCAATGTTGTACATGGAGAGTTTAGAGAGAGAGAGAGAGAGAGAGAGAGAGAGAGAGAGAATGCGATCAATCAGGAAGTTCGGACATTGTTTATATTTGTTATACCGTTCAAACGTATGTTTTACTTTTGAACGGTACAGTTCGAACGTTAAAATGAAATGTTTGATGGATGTTTCATACAAGGTACTGTTCGAATGTCAATATTTACCGTTCGAATGGTACCTCATATGACTCCCAAATATGTCCACTCATACACTTTTATTTTTTTATTTTATTTTCTTAATAGTTAAAGAAGTGACTATCAGTGAATTTATATATATTTTTACTTTTTCTTAATGGTAAGGGATGTTTAAAAAATATTTAAAGAAAAAAAATAAAAATAAAGAAATCATTTGCACTAGTTTTGGAGTGAACATTTCGTGTGCACCCTAGCATCGTGCATAAAGCTAAACCGCCGAGACTTGGGTCCTAATGGTGTCTACCGACACATTTTTTTGTTTAAAAATATAAAAAAAATGTACAAAAAATAAAACATAAAATAAAATAAAAAATCGTTATGCCTTATCGGTAGATTCGTGCTACACCTTTGGTGGATCTAGCATGACTCTACTACTACTATGTACTATACTACTACATAATATATTACTATGTACTATGCTACAATAGTAGTTGGTATACTACTATGTACTAAAAATACCTTAATTAATTCATATACTATATTGTATTAAGCTATATTATACTATACTATACTATACAATACTATCATATAATAATAGACTATACTATACAATACTAAATTATACTATACTATATTAAACTAATACTTTTTTTATGATAATTATACTAAACTAATACTAATACTATATTATACTATACTATATTATAGTAGTAGTATATATATTATACTATACTAAACTATAATATACTATATATATATATATATATAGAATAGTGATATACTATACTATACTATACTATACAATACTAAACTATACTATACTATACTATACAATACTAAACTATACTATACTATATTATACTATACTATATTACTATAACTACATGAAGAAATGATCCACATGATCTTTTTGAATGCCTTTATATGGAATATATCTGAGAGGTTGATCAAACAGTACTATTATATATATTCCTAAAACTAGAAAATGCGTACAGCCAGCGAATCAGGTTTGGAAGGTCAGCGATTATGATTCAGCATTGGTGTATAATTTGTCCTATTACATCTTCTGAAAAAAGTCACTTTATAATGTGGCCTACCATGTGCATGCTGTGCAGAGAACGTCGACAGAGAGAGACTTCACGACCATGCATTAATATGTTTAATTGTATGATCTACGTTTAGCAACATTAAATTCAGCCTCACGTACCTGTAGTACTGGTCCTCTACAATCTCTCTCTCTCTCTCTCTCTCTCTCTCTCTCTCTCTATATATATATATATGCACTTTTTCCCCTTATTCCTCTAATAATTTCCGAGTAAAACAAAGCATGTCAATTTAGAGGTGTAAAGTTGGGAGTGTCGGCCGAAGCGCGTGTATTTGCTTTTGGTAGCTCGACTACATGCAGCTGAGGCTTTGGTGGGGTTTGGCTTTTCTTGTGCTTGTTTTGATGACGAGGATCATCTCCGTCTTGTGCTCCTGATCTTCATCATTGGTTATGTTGCCTACCTTCCTTTTTTTTTTTTAAGTAAAGAGACGAGATCATCTGTCCATGAGTGACTCCCTCTCAATTTTATTAAAAGTCTTCATTTATGACAAAGGAATACTATGTAAACAAATCATGGCCCAAAGAAATAACAAAAAAACAATAAAACCATCACAGCGTCAACACTAGCCATAAAAACACCATAACTAAACCAGAACCAACAAAACTTCCTCCTAAGCAAACAAACTCTAATTTAATTTAACATCTCAAAGAAGGAAGACCTATCTTATCAAGACGAATCATGCCTCTCGCAACTTGCTGCAGTATTTCCAAACCCCCAAACGTCCTAGTGATCCCAGATTCTCCTTATCGAGCAAAGAAATCTGCAACTTGGTTGCCCTCAAGCAAGGTGTGAGATATTGAGTAGCTCATGCCCTCAAGATGCTCAAGCAGCTCCTCCCAATAGTCCTAGAGATACCACAATTTGCAGTCCTTCAAGGTCAACCAGCGAACAAGTAAAGAAGAGTCACATTCAATCTCCATATGAAAAATCCAAACAATTTGCAAACAGCCTCGCCTCTAGTAAGTGCTCTTAGTTTAGCAGTATTATTGGTACCAAATCCCAGATGTTTCGAAAAAGCAGCTCTGACATTTCCAACATGATCTCTAATCACCCCACCTCCTCCACAAGATCCTGGGTTTCCCCTGCAACTCCCATCAATATTTAATTTCACCCACCCTACATAATTCAACCATCGTAGCTCTCTTAATATCAAGTCTTAGATAATTCAACCATCGTAGCCGGCAACTCTTCCCACATCTCTAATTAAGCCCTGCATAACCCATGCATTAAAATATTTTTTTATTTTCTTAAGCTTCTACCTCAATAGAGAGAGAGAGAGAGAGAGAATGTATAAAACAAGAAAAAATGATGTCGGCAGAATTATAATTATTTTGACAATTAGTTAATTAACAGAAATTAAAATTAAAATTGAGAAAAGATACAAAACATGAAGAAAACTTTGAAAAATATTGATCAATGATCATATTCGAAATTATGATAGTTTTCTCAAAAATGAAAAAGCCAGATTATTGTATAAAAATTAAATACGTAAATAAATAAAAATCCTATAAAAAATCTGGTCAAAATCAAAATGAAGATCATTTCCAAAACTTGAAACGAAATATTTTCTAATAAGGAAAAATTTAATGTAAATAAAATTTTTGAAAAAAAATAACTGATATTGCCCCAATCTAAGAAAGATTATTAAGACATGTTTGGGTAATGAAATAAATGATATGAGGATTTTGTAAAAAATAATGAATTGGAGTTTTGTGAATAATAGTAAAATGGTTTGAGTTAAGTTATTTTATTGAGTTTTAAGAAATTAGAGAAAAAAATTGGATAAAAATATTAAAAAGTTAAAACTTGTTTGAATAATTTATTATTATTATTTTGTTTTAAAAATTTTTAAAAATGTTTATTTTTTATGCTTTGTTTGAAAGTTTGGAAATGTTGTAATGATAAGATGAAAATTTTGAAAATTTGAAATTAAAAAGTATTTTGTATTTAAGTGATGTTTGGAAAAGAAATTATAAAAAGAACTTTTGACATCTCATCTCACCTAATTTTCCAAACAAAACTTAAGTTTTTTTGTCATATTTGTGCAAATTCACATTCTTAAGATAGTTCGACGCAATGAATGTAAAATATTTATATAACTCGGATACCCCAAATAAATTTGAAATTATACAAAAGACTTATAAAATTTAAATTATAGATTAATGTTCTCGATGTCATACATCATATTATAAAATTATTTTTATTATTAAATAAACATAACATATTATATTTAGACACATCAATTTATTTTTGTAACATCTTTCTTCGAGCTAAACTAGCATTTCTAAGAAGATTATAAAATCACCATGCAAGTACCGCATGCACCTTGCCTTCTACCATGCATGGCAAACGCTAAGGACATATACAAAGCTATATTGCTCCAAATTTGAAAAAAAAAAAAATGTTATCTTTACAGCACAAGTTATATATAACATCAATGAAATTATAAGATTTGATTATATATTATATATGTCTACAAAGACACCGTACCATGTCTCTTATCATTCAGGCCACAATAAATTTAAGAATAATTAATGTTATTTATAATTGTAAAATACGTAAGCGATGTATAATTATTTTAAAAAAGAGTGTGGTTTATTATTAAAAAATTAATTTTTTCATATAAGTCTCGTATTTACTTATTTCTTTTAAAGAGATTGTAAAGTATTTATATATTTCATAACTGTAAATATCATTGCTCATAGATTCATGGGTTTTGTATGGTTAATATTTAGATGCCAAACTGTACGTATGCCTGCCATACATGGTACATTGAAGGAAATGGAGTACTTGAGTTGCAGAAACAACTGAGTTTGTGTTAAATTCAAAATTTTTAAACCCAAATATATACAATAAGTAAACTTTGATTTTGTGTATGTATATCTACAAGCAAAAAAATGAAAAAAAAAAAATCAGAATTAAGAATCAGGCCAGGGAAGCTAGGCTCTTCAGGCCGCTCCCTGATTCCACACTGCTGTGTGTATATATATATTGTTTCGTCACATGGTGTCATGCACTGATTCATTGGAAATATAGTTAACGATATATATTGACACTAATGCTGAATATAGTTTTAAATTGTACAAATATCACATATTCTTTTTAAAAGTAATTGTTTTTTATCATTAAAAAATTAATATTTTCTTATGGGTTACATATTAACTTAAAAAAGAATGCTTTTCACATTAAAATTTTAATATTTTCTTATAGATCTCATATTAATTTTTTTTTTTTTAAATGAATATATGATAATATTTCCGTATTCTATAATTACAAGAAATATTGTTTCTCATATATTGGCCGTCGTATGAGGAAGTACAATATTATTATTGAGGACCATACATGATCATCTGTCATGCATTTATTAGAAGGGTGGTGCTACACCCACGAATGATCGGTACCTATCAGTGTTATTATTATTATTTTTTAAATATTTGTGTGTATTTTTTTACATACAATAAGATAAACATACATAGATACTTTAAAAAAAATACTGATTAGTACATTTTATCGGTACACTTTATTGGTGTACTAAGCCTTTTCCTTATTAAAATAGCTAACCCTAGTACCTTTTAATTAATAAACCAAATCCAATACCTTATATATATATATATATATATATTGGCCTGATATAGTTGATCTTGATCGGAGCATTCTTAGCGGTTTATGAATTGGAAAATGATTTATTTATAATTATTTTACAATTACTTTAAATCTATATATATATATATAAATGAAATAAATTTTATAATATTGAAATTTTATTTTTAATGGAGTGGCATGATTGTATTGGTTAATTGAAAATGAATTGTAAAAGAGTTTTGCTACTCATAATCCTCACACATCACAAAATTTTTATTTTTATCTTTTAAAAATTGATTTTATTCTTCTTAAACTAATTAAGTTCTTCTACTCATCATCCATATACCACAAATTTGGTAAGAGAAAAAAAATGTGATGTGTGAAATAATAAATAGAATTTTTCATTATAAAATAGTTGTAAAAAAATTGTAAATATGAATAATGACCAAATACTTTATAATCCATGTTCCAACTTCCGCGGGTTATTTTTCTCAATTCTAATTACTTATGTGATAAAAGTTGATTTTTTTTATATATATAAAAATTGAATAAATTCAAGAACTTTATTTGTTTACTAATAACGCTTAATACCAGCTTATAAGTATCAAAATAGATTGTTAACTAAAAGAGTATTGTTAAAATCAATTTAGAACATACAAGTCTCGTACAACTTTCTTGAAAGAAGTTTGATGCACGGTATAAGTAGGTTTCTACTTTTTATAGTAGATTTATTTTTGTGCACGTGACTTGTATACTTTAGAGTACTGATATAAATTATTTTCTTAATCTAAAGAGTAATGTACATGACATCGTTGCAGTACCGTGTTACATGATTTCCTAATTAAAATATGGACTAAGAACATCCCCATCTCATTTCCCATACCCACTATTATCCTTAAATTATAGGGAAAAATTTAGAGAAAAGCTCAAAAACCCCCTCCCATCCCGTTCCCTATTTTAGGATTTTGATTTAGAAAATGAACAGTAGTTCCCTAAATATAGGGAACCACTATTCATCCCCTAAATCATTTTTTATTAATATTTTATTCAAATAAATAAAATAAATTCTTTTTTCAATCAACTACATTTTCTCTTATACTCATATTTATTATACTTTTAAATAATATTTTTAAAAATAATTTAAAAAATTACTAAAATATAAAAATAATAATTTTAAAAATATTATTAAACCCTTAAAAAAATAATTTAAATTTTTGTTTAAAATATTCACTATAATAATAGTTCAAAACATAAGAAAAAATATTAAGTAGTTAAGTTTGAAAATGGAAGTGAGAGAAAAAAGTAATAAAGAAATAATATAAGAATATTATTTTAATAGAATAGAGAAAGGATAGAGAATGGGATATAGAAGGTTTTTTAAAAATAAATAAAATTTAAGATAAAATTATAAGAAGTGTCCTTTTTAACTAAAATTTAAGAAATCGGATGTGAATGCTCTAACTAAACATCAGAAATGGAGGAGTTGCCTTTTAGGGAAAAACTCAAGGCCCGGTCAGGCGAATAATTTACTTTTATATTAGCCAATACGAATTCGCCACATAGGAGGTGCATGAAAGACAAATATACACACACATGCAGACCATTCTCCTTCCCCTCCCTCTCTCCCCCGTTTTCTTCTTCCCCCCTTCCTTCCTTCTTCCTTCTTCCGATCTTCCCCCTTCCCTTTCTCCCATGAATTTTTTTAGTGAGTCCTGACCCCTCAAACTTCACCGGCGGCTCTTCCTTTCCCCACCCCCTCCCTCGCACGCAGCACCGATTGCAACGAAAATCTTCTCCACTAGGAAAAATTTATTCTTCCCCCTTCCTTCCTCCTTCAGTCTAAGGAAAAGAAACAAAGCCGATGGTTACTACTCCGAGATGGTTTGCTTGTTCCTTGTTCTCAGTGATGGGCTGCGTTTATTGGAGGGTTTGTATCGGCAGAAGTTACTACTCCGAGAATCAAAGATACCCAAAATGCTAGCATGAGGGAGATCGGCTTGTTTTCTCCGACCTCTTCCGACGATGGCAAAGGGGCCGAAATTAGGGACCAGTTCAATCGCAAGATTAGGGACTAGTTCAACCGTTTGGTACTAACCCAGATGTCCATTTCTTCAGGGTCTTTGATGGCCATGGAGAATCCAGAGCTCATTGTTCGCAATTTGGGAAGTGAAAGTTATGTGCGAATTCGGGGTCTATGGGTTTGATTTATGGGTTTGATATATGTTTTATGCGTGACATTGATTTTCTTTTGATGCTCCAAGAGACCAATTGGTGCTCGACTAAGGAATTGGATTTATGGGTTTGATTTATGCCATTTTCTGTAAGGTCTTTCCCGATAACTATGGGGTTGATTTATGGGTTTGAGGTTGATTTATGTCTTTCTCGTATGCAGCTTATTTCTTTTTCTAGTTGGAAGTTTTTGTTTGTTAAGAGAAGTGGTAATGATCTAGCTCATTGTTTAGCAAAATCTTCACTTGAGTTTGATGAGGGTGCGGTTGGACTAGATTTGAGTCCAGGATGTAGTCATGTAATCTCTGAAGATTGAAGTTAATATAGTTATCTTGATTTTTAAAAAAAAAAAAAAAAACTATGCAAATTTATGTTTCTTTTTGCACTCAGTTGTGTGTGTGTGTTTTTTTTTCTCCAATAGGTTGTGGGTAGCTCAATATACGACTGAAGGCATATTATCTAGCGATTATTCAAGTCTCAAGTCCCACAATCATGTGTGTAAAGCCAAACAAAAAGGAAGGAATTATCTAGTCATATGAAAATCTATGTCCGTTATAACATAATAATAGGAACATAATAATAGACCATAGTGATAAGCTGAATATTCTCGGCCATCTCAAAAACCACCATAAAATCAAAATTGAGTCTTCATCTCGGCACTACAACCATAGTCATCTAACAATGCCATTTTGGCACATTGAGAAAACAAAAAATGTTTAACCAAGTCTAATGATCATTTGACATATGAAAATTCCACGATGTTCCGAACTCTTCATTTTGTGATATTGTCGGATCTTGCATATTCCTACAAACCAAAAAAAAAACATTGATTAGAATAACCCACTAAATCGAAAGTGTAAATAAAAAATAAATAAGATCGGCGTAATATTATCAAACATTCATCACTGTTTGATCCTCATTGCACTTAAATATTCATTTTCGAAATTGCTCCCTAGCTTATGCAAGTTCGAACCAAGTCCAAAAAATAATGGATACATAAAAATAATGTTACATAAATTAATAAATATGATCCTTAGATTTTAAAAATATAATAGTGAGATATTTAAAATTTTAAAAAAAAAGATTATAAAAAAAAAAAAAAAAAAAGAGTGAGAAATGCCTACTGGTTGTTTGAGTTGATTAAATTCATAAACCCTAAAATAATTTGAGAAAATAAACAAACAAACAATTGGAGAGAGAGAGGTTCACCAGGGCCTCACAAAACAAAAATGAAGACATAAACAAACAAAAAGTTTTACATTTAAGAAATGGTCACCAAGCTCCTACAAATCTTGAAAACCAAAAACTTCACAAATCTTGAACCAGATCATATGAGAGAAGAGAGAGGGATAGATGAGGGGAGAGTGGGACAGTCACGTGGATGGGGAAGGGATCCAAAGAAATTGAAATTATCACCTGTGTAAGGGTGCAAAAAAAAAAAAAAATTATGGAAACACCTATGTGGCAGGCTTCAATTGGCTGATGTAAAATTATTTTTATCACTTGACCAGCTCCAAGTGACACTCTGCCTTTTATCATATATAGCTTGATACAGTATGTAAGATTGTAAATTAGTTACTTTAAGTATAAAGTAGATCAAACAGATCATATAAAACCACGTCAGTTTATAAATTTATTTTTGTGTAATCTTTTTGTGTTTACAACAATTCTCTTATAATTATATGTAGGGCAAAAAGTGTATATCTTGCACGTGCATATATATAATATATCTTGCACGTGTAATGATGATCCATCTCCGGTTCTCTATGGTCTAAATTTAGAAATGTGAACTAAAGTAGAGAGAAAATGTTAAATATTAAAAATATCTCATAATATTTATAAATATTAGTGAAATAGTTTGAAAATATGAGTGAAATAATTTAAGTTGAGATATTTTATTGGTTTTTGAGAAATGAGAAAAAAAAAGTTGAATAAAAATAATATAAAGTTAAAATATTATTTTTATTCTGAAATTTGAAAATCTTGTATTATTTTTTGTATGTATTTTAGTTTGAAGGTTTTGAAAATTTATAATGATTAGATATAATTAGATAAAAAAGTTAAAGATCTAAAATTAAAAAGTATTTTATGATTGAGTGATTTAAAAATGAAATATTTAAAAATATATGATAATCTTTGAAATGCAATAAAACAATCGTATTCTTAGGTTGCGTTTGGATGTTAAGATGAGTTGAGATGAGTTGAGTTTTTTATGAATAGTAATGAGTTGAGATTGTTGAATGAGTTTGGTGGGATCCACTTAAGATGAGTTTAAAATGTGTTTGAATGTTAAGATGAATTTAGATATATTTATGAGAAGTTGTAAAAGAAATGGGTCCCACCATTATTCGGCTACTGTTCACGTGACAGTAAAAATAATTATCTTCCGAAGTCAAACATAGCACTTGAGAGAGAGAGAGTCAATGGGTCAATGGGTCCCACAAATTAAAGAGAAATAGAGAGAGTATCGGGCAAATAAAGGGAAAAAAGAGAGAGAAATAGAGAGAGAGTGTCAGTGGGTCTCACGAATGAAAGAGAAAGAGAGAGAGAAATAGAGAGAGGATGTCAGTGGATTCCATTACTTTTTTAGAGAAAAGAAAAATGAAGAGAGAATGTGGATCCCACGAAGTCTGAATTGAAAGTAGTTTAAAATAAAGACTAAAGTGTGTTTAGATGTCAAAAGTACTCTAAAAATGAACTCATCTGAGATGAGTTAAACAGTCGTAAGTCTCTCTACGTTGTTCTCTATCTTGCATGCACATGGCAGGCGAATAATAAACGACTTTTTCAGAAGCTGTATTACGACAAGAAAATGTTACTTTGTCTCTTCACTTTGTCCGCTTTATTTGATCTTGGTAAAAAAAAAAAAAAAAATCTTTTTACTTATGATTTTAAATGTATTGATATATATTTTTTTTATTTTTTAAAAATATTTAAATAAAAAAAAAACAAAAACAAAACAAACAAAAATAAAACAAAACAAACAAACAAACAAATAAACGCTGGGCGTACCGATTATGAGTCATCTTATCAATGACATCAGACACAATCTTGAGTCATTCAAAGATTAGAAGGCTAGAAAAATTCATCGATTCCAAAATCGATGCGAGCATAATTTAGCGCAATGGGCAGCAGAAGTGCAAGCCTTTGGTAACATTCCCCAAATCCAAATTCCGCCGTCGTTGCTACAATTTCACAGTGGGAAGGATCCTCCCAACTAGTTTGTATTTTGATAATTTCCAGTTTCCTAAGACTACTATGTATGTTGTTTTATCGTTTTAATGAAATCTTGCTTAAAAAAAAACGTTGGGTGTACCGAGTGGGGCGGCAGAGTAGCCCCCCTCGACAAATAGTAGAGGCCCAACAGCGAGACATCAATCGCTTTTCAGAATTGTGCTGAATAGATGATAGGTATGATTAAATACAATTTTAAAATGTATAAATTTTATATATTTTCTATAAAAAAAAAGTTTGATCTATCATAAAAAAATTATTTTTGGAGGAAAATAATTATTTATTTTTACAGATAAGATAAGTTGAGATGAAAGTTAAAAATTAAATAAAATCTTATTAAAATATATATTATTTTTATTTAAAACTTTAAAAAAATTTAATTATTATATTATTTAATTATATTAGAGTTTAAAAAAATTGTAATAATTAAATAAAATAATATGAGTTTGAGAAATTTTATAAAAAACAAACTATGCTCATTTCTGGGTTTGGGGATCATACAGTACGACAACTTTTTTTCCCGATTGTTTAATGCAAGACAGGAACAAAAATTAAGGGCTGGATCAATATATTTTACCATTTATCATTACATTTATAGAAAAAAAAACATGGATTGTTTTTTAAAGATATTCAACCTACAACGAACAATGGAACAAAATTAAATAGAAATTTATTGAGGAGAAATCTAAGGGCCTGAGGCCATGAAGAAAATTAATTTCTGTCGCCCCCCCAAAAAAAAAAAACTGAGAGAGAGAGAGAGAGAGAACGAATTCAGTAACACTGAATTAATAGAAGGCTTATAACGTCAACAGTAATTGCCTTAATAAGATGTCATGATCACATCTGATTTTTTAGTTGGCTTCAAATTAAATGGTCTAAAAGCACCTGCGCCAAATTAGAATAACTTAATGTAATACTCTAGATAGTAAATCCATTTTTTATTGTAAATTAGATATGGCTTACAACATCAAAATTTATAATTGAGCACTTTTCAAAGAACAAAAAGCAGGCATTTATCTATTGCAAATTCAGATAAAAAATGGATCCTAGTCCAAACATAAGAAAATCCTTTCTCTAGTAATCGAGTAGAATACAAAGGCAAAGCCCACCCAACCCCGATCGTTTGACTGCTAGATGGAGGGCAGGCACGAGCTCTATCTGTCATGGCTAATTTCTTATACCCCCAACAAAATGATAATAAATCTACTGAAAAAACATTATAGAAGATGATCGACTGCTGCGATCTCTCCCTCCTATAGTTCATGTAGTTGCTAAGTAAATTACAGCTATTTGCTATTGGCAATCTATATTCATTAATTCTTCCAACCTGTGATACAAAGAAGCAATTAAAAAGAACAGTAAATTCAGCAGGACAGTAAAGCATTGTAAAAAACATGCATGCAAAAAACCATCAAACACCAAATGGTTGTAACTGCATGCTACCATTTTCTTGACTCGATCGACAAGGTATTGTTTTAACAAATAACTAAAGTATTCAAGAAATTGTGACATGGGCTCCTTCAAGCTCAGCATCCGAATACTGAGTCACACTTACCGATGGTGTTCATGAAGTCATACCCAAGCAGCATAAGATCAAATAAGAATTCGGAGTGCATTTCTACTAAATCCGTGTCATCTGCTGTAGCACTTGGGGACCAGTAGAATGGGAAACTAGCACGTTCTGAACTAAGAGAAGGTCGTACGTACCAGGTAATTGGCACCAACTGGGTTACCAAGTCCCTGCCTTACCATCTCTTTAGGATTACTTGTATTTGTTTCGGAGTGTGGGGTTTCCATTAATGTGCGTATCTGATTAAATAGTTAATGCAAAAAGACAAGGTATTATTGCCAAATGAAAGAGGAATATAGATCAAATATATATATGTATATACTCAGGAACTTACCACATCAAGACGCTTCTTGTGGAGATCACTTGTTAACTGCAAAATTGAAATTAACTCGAGGAATCAAAAAATATTTTTCAACTGATTATTCTTTTGAAAGTAATGACGAATCTTATATAAACTTATAATAGTGCAAATTCATCTTTCAAAAGATCTTAGTGTAGAAGAAGTATTCTATGCAAAATCTTATGATATTAATCTATGGAAACATTACTTATCTTTAAATAGTTCTCTGGTACAAACACACCAAATTAAACAACAATTGTGCATTTAATTGATTTATTTAATTGTTCCGTTTTAATGCAATTATCGACATTTTTGGTTAGAGGAAGATTTACGGTGGTTGATTCACATCAACCATTCTATTACATGTCATGTGGAAATTACAACAAAACAACTAGATATGAAAAAAATTAAAAACTTTTTATGTTATAGTTGCAAAGAAATAGCGAGTTCACAACCAAGGTAAACCTTTTTTCTCATGTTCTGAAGTTAAAAATTTTTACATTATAATTAGAACATATTGATTGCTAATATTAACAAATAATAATTTCTTTACTATTCTTAGATGCCGAGTTTATTTAAAAGCGTATGACGATAGCTCGTCAACCCCAATAGTCGCTTTCGGATCTACATTAGAACAAATTTTAGATTGTACGACGACATATCTCGTAGAACATGTAGGGGAGGTCGGATTTATACTTTTAAGTATGTTTAAAAAAGTTAATACATTGCCTTTTTATATGTTTTTATCGTTACATGAACACCTCCCATATCTCGAGAATATTGCAAACAAAATCTGAGATAGGGAATGGATGATAGTCTTTTGTGCGCTTAGAATTTGAAAAATTGCGCCAAAATAAGCTTGAAACAGTTATCCTATTCTTTCTAGCACATTATTAACAAACAACACATTAAGCTTATTTTGATGCAATTTTCCAAATTCATTCATAAGCGCGTCAAAGACTATCATCCATTCACTATCTCCGATTTTGTTTATGTACAAAATTCTTGAGATATGGGAGGTGCTTCCGTAACGATAAAAACATAAAAAAAAGGCAATGTATTAACTTTTTTAAATTTACTTAAAAGTATAAATCCGACCTCCCCTACATGTTCTATGAGATATGTTGTTGTACAATCCAAAATCCATTCCACTGAAGTAATTTTTTAAAAAAAATAAGAGATCTCATTTTAAATAATAAAATTATACCTTCATTGCTGGTTCAAATCTGAGGCTTTCAACAATTTCATATATCTTTATTATCGGATTAAGCTAGAGAACTGCTTGAAGCTGACGCACTTGACCTATCGAAATTGTTTCCAATTATTTGTTCCACTAATGAATTATTTTGTGATGTCCTGAAGATTTGAATTAATAATTAAAGTAAAACATTAAAACAAGAGAAAATACATGTTATATATATATATATATATATATATATATATATATATATATATGGTAGTATATCGAAAGAAGCCAATATAAACTGTATATTGCATTTAAATAAGAAATGGAATCAACTTTTTTAAATAAGTTGGTTACCATGTAAACAATGCAAACAGCGGATGGAAGAACAGGCGTGAAAACACTCGTTAGTCTTGATGACAAGGATAAGCCTACATTATAAACATGTACAAATAAATATACAAATATAGGATGGATAATTAATAAGAATGTTAATATTAACAATAAGTACCATTATAAGAAAAAGCTCTGATTTTGTACCAAGAATGATTGGCTTTGCCAGAATGGAGCGCTTAAAGTTTAAGGGCTAGCTATCTATCTGAATTGCGTTACAGACTACAAAGTTAATGGATATTATGGAGAGAGAGTACGCCAGGATTAACTTCTAACCAAAAATTACAGCCCAAATTTGTGGTATCCTGGATGTGGATTCCCCGACTTGGAAAATGATGACGTTAAGAAACAATTCAGTTGGGAGTTTTTCCTCTCAGCTTGAGAGGACAAAAGTAATTAGATATGCGAGACCAAACATAGGAAGTGATTTAGGATCGTTTGTGGTTAACAATTTTGTTTTTTTAAAACATGAGACTGATCAACTAAAGGGCTTATAAGGATGCAGGGAAAGACGTACGTAGAGGGAATGGCATTAGATTGTCCTAGTGTGAGAGGACAAGACATCAAATCTCAACCCAAACCCCTTGAATCTTTATATCGCATCTCTAAATTTGATCAAAAAACACACACAAAAGAGAATGGAAGGCGAAGCCATAGCAATCCCCATTAATCAAGTGGCCTATTGATACTCAAACAGACAGACGTACAGTACATTAATCATTCGAGCGAGGAGTCGATTTTGTGAACAGAACGGGTGAAGGCAAGCACATCGTCAGGAGCTTCTGCACCATGATCACCTTGATCTTCACCACTGTCAGTAACGATGGTTTTACGAATCAATATCTTTGCCATTGGGTCGAACCCCGTACTGCTCTGCGTTGTTGTGTTTTCAGGAACGTTGTTGTTGTTCATCTTCTTCTTCTCTCCTTGATCTCTGGTGATCTCTAACTGCTCCCTTCTCTCTTCATTCGCCTCCATCTTTGTTAATCTTTTGAATCTTGCGCTATGTCATGTGCGCGTGCATGAGAGATAGCCTTTTCATGGGAAGGGGTTCGTTCCCTGTAGAAAAACATGCAATTACGTGGATCCTCTCGATCGCATGCATAAAGTAATAGAGCTACACGTGTGATAAAGTTGTTGATTTTATGTAACAAGGAGGTATACGCGTCCGTTGTCGGAACTCTTACGTGGATCCTCTCGCATGCATAAAGCAATGGAGCTACACGTGTGACAAAGTTGTTGATTTTATGAAACATCCACGAAAACTGCACAGATATTAAGACCGATGGGATATGATCATATGAGAGTAAAAATTCGTGTGTAATAAAGAAAGAGAAATTCTATTTGTAGTCTTTATCTGAAGACTGTATATGCAAGTCTTTCATTGAATTGAAAAATGTATAATTTTGATAAGGATATTATTGTAATTTTAAAAAAATTTAAAGAAAAAATTAACTAAGCTTGTAATACAGTCTCCATTTTGGGGACTGTATGTGGCATTATTCATAAAGAAATGATTTGAATTAACATATTTTATATGATTTTAAAAAAAACAAATGGGATACAAATATTAAAAAATTATTATATTCTAATTTTTTAATATAAATTTTATTTTTAATAATAAATTTTTATAATTTGTTTAGGAGTTTAAAAAAATTATAATGATTAAATAATAATTAGATAAAAAAATTTAAAATTTAATTTAAAAAGTGTTTGTATTTACTATTTATAATGTTTGAATTTTGAAATTAAATGGAATGAGATGAGATAATTTTGCAATTCAAACGGTCCTAAGATGTGCAAAATGTATTACAAAATTTACTATTTTTTCCATCCAAGTTGATATTTATTTTTTTTTATCCACATCCAAATTGGTACGGTATAACACTCGCATCGATTATTAAATATACATATAGTCGGTCCAATTGATTCAGGGCAAAATGCTAAACGTACATAGGGTAGAGTGGAATCAGTGGATGTCGTAAGACCTTTAGTAAATGCAGCTACAATTCCCTTAGAATATTAGTAATACTCAGGCCCAAAGGCCCAAGCGCGCAACACAGGCCAGGCCCATGAAGGCCCTAACCAAGGAGAACCCAAACGGCGTCGTTTAGTGAGTCCTTTCCCCACCTTTCAGTTTTCTTCTTCTTCCCGTTACCTCCACTCCCGCAGGGCCACGCCCAGGTCTCTCTCTCCGCATAAGCCCCCTCCCCATTTTTTCTCCACTGATGCTAACCTCTCCCACGTCTCTACAATTGGATTTAGTTTCTTCTCACATCAAGAATTTCACCCTTCAGCGGACGCTCTTCTTTCATTTCTCTAGGTGGCAATATTTAACACGACCCATTAATTTAATACGAACACGATACAATAAAAACGAGTTAGATTTAGTCTTAACGGATTCGGGTCAAAACGGATTGACCCGTTAAGACACGATTGCTTAACGGGTCAATCCATTATGACCTGTTATAACCCGTTATGACCCGTTAAGAAAATTAAATTTACATTTATACCCTTAGACCTAAAGAGCAAGAAGGGCGCTCCACTTCCTTCTTCAAGTTCTAAATTTGTTTAAATATGTGTTTTTAATTTTTATTATATTTGGGATAGTAACATTAATATATTTACATTGTATATTTTGTTTATTATATTTGAAATGTAATTTTAATAATGATTATTATTATAAATTGTGTGGATCATATTTGTTTGGATTGTAATTTTAAACTTGTAGTTAGTTTTTCATTTTTTATAGATATTATTTATATAAAATCAATTAAGTCAAACGGGTCGTGTCGTGTCGTATCGTATCTGTTCAACCCATTAACGTAAACGGGTTGAAACGGAACGGGTTGTGTCATGTCACGTCGTGTCAATTTATTTCTTATTCATTAACGGGTCGTGTCGTGTCAACCCGTTATCTTACCTTGTCGTGTTCGGATTTGAAATTTTGACACTAAATCTTTAACGGATCGTGTTCGTGTTGACCCATTAAGTATAATGTACATATCTTGACACGACACGAACACGACTCGTTAACACGATTTGACACTCCTACAGTCTCAAGCCCATTTCCCTCAACCGTCCGATACAGTAGTGCTGCTGGCTGGACTTGGACCTCACCGTCATCTACCTCTACACCGGTAAGCGACTCCTCATTCACTCACTTAGGCTTCGTTTGGTTCCTCAAATATTCTCAACTTATCTCAACTCATCATTACAATTTTTTCAAATTTCAACACAAAATATAATAAACAATTCAATTTTTTCAAATCTCAAAATAATAATAATATTAAAAAATAATATTCTAACAATATTTTATCATCTCAACTCAACTCAATTCAATTCACTTCAACATCCAAACACAACCTTACTCTCTTGTTCTCTCTCTCCCTCTCTCTCTCTCTCTCCCTCTGTGGGTTAATTGCACACTGATGGCTTTTGGGATGGAATTAACAAAACCCTAGGCCTTACCACTTCACCTCCATTTGGCTGAAGCTGTATCTGCCGTTGCAAGTGGCCCTCTTCGACGCCGGTAAGCCTTTTTCCCAACTTCTTGCACTTACTCTCTGTTATTACTCACTCACACACTCAGATGCTCACCACTCACACGCGCACACACTTCGATTTCGCACTCACAATCTTTTCCCAAACATTTTCTGAGTGGATCACCTTTCTTTCTTTTTTTTCCTTTACCTTACTACACTTTCACATAGACCACAGGTACAAAGTTTTCCCAGCATCCAAACCGTGGGCGAATCCTCTTCTCGTCCATGGCACCTCACAAGAAATCTAAGAAAAGCAAAAGGGAACAAAAAAAATTGAAGAAACGCAAAAATGTAAATGGTGTGGTTCCCGTAGAACCCAAAACCATTGAATCCGACTGGTGGGACACTTTCTGGCTCAAGAACTCTTCAACCCAAGGTTTGATCTTGCTCTCACTCACTCTTCCCTTTCTTTCTGATATCTGCGTTTTATAGGAAATTGACCTCATGGGCATTCATATTTTGAGGTAAATTTATGTTTTTGATCGTGATTTTGTTCATATATGATGGTTTTTACGGTTTTATATTTTGATAACTGGTGTGACGAACTCAGATATGCGGGTTTTGGTCGGTCTGAGAATTTCCAAAAATTGCAGCATTTTTTAACAAAAAAAAAAAGAACCATTCGTATTAGATGCAGAAACCACATTTCAGAATGCCATAGGTGAACCACGCTCAAATACAATTCAACAAATAGCACTCCTACCATAAACACAGATTCGAAACAGACAAAAAAGATTAGCCCATTTATCTTAACGTAGCTAGCTTGCTGATCTAAGCAGAATTCTACATTGAAATTGGAAAGTCTACACTAACAAATACTGAAATGAATCGTTAACCAAACACATTAACCTATAGTTAAGATCTTTTTTTTTTATGAATTAGTCACAACAGAGCCTATTTTTAGAGGTTCTTTTTGCTGATGAGGGACATGTGAGTGTGGGGGACAACTCCACCTCCATCAATAGTTTCTCTGATCAGCGTGTTGAGCTCCTCCTCTCCTCTGATTGCCAGCTTCAAATGCCTGGATGTCTTTCTCTTCACCTTTAAATCTTTGCTTGCATTTCCAGCCAGCTCGAGCACCTCTGCAGTCAGGTACTCCAGAATTGAAGCCAAGTAAACAGCAGCAGTTGCCCCAACACGGCCATTCACAGAGATCCTCGTTTTCAGGTGCTGATGAAACAACCCACAGGAAACTGACTTCTGGACGGGAAGACTTGGAAATGGGTCCTTTCTTGTCCTTGTTAGCTGCAGTGGTCTTGACTGCCAATTGGCCCTTCCCTCCTTTCCCTGCCATTGCTTACCTGAGAGAGTGTTAGAGTGGGAAGAGGTGAAAATTGCAGATTAAATGGTGGCATTTGAATGTGAGTTTGGGTTCCTAAGTACCGATAAAATTTGCAACCTGGGCAGAATTAGGCTTGGTTCCGAAATATTGTTTTGAATTTTATATTTGTGAATCAAAATTCATTATAATTGCTGGTGTGCTGTCATTTTTTTTTCTTTTCTGTTCATGTATGTGTAGACACTTTCTGAATTCTTGTTGATTGATTGTAATCAGAGCTGAGATTTGTAACGAGTCTCTTTTATATAACTCATTCATGCAGGTTGTTTGGTGCCCAATGATGAAGCTGAAGGTTTCAAGTATTTCTTCAGAGTTTCAAAGAAGACTTTTGGATACATCTGTTCTCTTGTAAGAGAAGATCTTATATCGAGGCCACCATCGGGGCTCATCAACATTGAGGGAAGGCTTCTTAGCGTTGAAAAACAGGTTGCGATTGCCTTGAGAAGGTTGGCATCTGGTGAGTCCCAAGTGTCAGTTGGGGCTGCATTTGGGGTTGGCCAGTCCACGGTTTCTCAGGTGACATGGAGATTTATCGAAGCACTGGAAGAGCGTGCCAAGCATCATCTGAGGTGGCCTGATTCCAATAGAATGGAAGAAATCAAGTCCAAATTTGAAGCATCCTTTGGGCTGCTGAATTGTTGTGGAGCCATTGATGCAACACACATCATCATGACCCTTCCAGCTGTACAAACCTCAGATGATTGGTGTGACCCAGAGAATAATTACAGCATGCTCTTGCAGGGAATTGTCGATCATGAAATGAGATTTCTTGATATTGTTACAGGTTGGCCAGGGGGAATGACGGTTTCTAGGCTATTGAAGTGTACTGGATTCTTCAAACTCTGTGAGGGCGGAGAGCGTTTGAATGGAAATGTAAGAACTTTTTCTGGAGGAGAGGAAATTAGAGAATTTATAGTTGGTGGGGGTGGGTACCCTCTTCTTCCTTGGCTCTTAACTCCTTACGAAACTGACGGTCTCTCAGCATCCATGTCCACTTTCAATGCCGTGCACGAGGCTGCAAGGTTGCTTGTAGTGAGAGCATTCTCACAGGTAAAGGGTAGTTGGAGAATTCTTAATAAGGTAATGTGGAGACCTGATAAGCGAAAATTGCCAAGCATTATCTTGGTATGTTGCTTACTGCACAATATTATAATCGACTGTGGAGATAATTTACTTCAAGATGTAGCTTTGTCTGGTCATCATGACTCGGGATATGGAGAACAGTTCTGTAAGCAAGCTGATCCATTGGGAAGGACACTGAGGGAAAAGCTGGCGAAATACTTCCACCATGGCAAAGAGAAAGCTCCATCAAAGTAATCTGTTTCCATTCTTTGCACAGTACTAGTTCAACCTCCGGAATCTGGTTTCTTGTAAAGCTTCATTTTGCTGTGGGAGCAAAGACTAAGATGTGAACCATTTTGTTCTTGAAGTGCCATTTGGTTTTCTGAACATAAATTATATTGATGTTTTCCCATCTTGTTTTGGGAAAATGTCGGGATCACAGATTCTTTGCATCTAGAGGATCAGTTTCGTATTGTGTGGATTTAATCTCATTCTAACAACTACTATAATACTGTAATAAAGTATAGAGGTTTCGAATGATTAATTTAAATCATTTGAGAATCACCCAGTTCCCAGTTGATCACATGACCACCGTCAGTAAGATAACTGCAGTCCTACCCTCTTGTGGTTTCTTTGTTGTGTTTCGGCATGCGAGACGTGCGAGTTAAAACCTCTGTATTGAGAAAGAGAGAGAGGTCTTGCCAATTAGATTTGTCAAAAAGGTTCTCTAGTCTAGAAATTGATCATTCGAGGCTGCCTAGCTGCAGACTCTCATTTATCCAATTATCAATTCAATGAACTCAAAGCACAGGACAACTTTGGTAACCTTGAAGAAGATGGGTTTTTCAACACCCAAGTTACTTGTACAAGATAGAAAAATGGGGTGGGGTGAATCATGCTCCATAAGATTAAGAGCAGAATCCGTAAAATTACATGGTTCTGAAATTTACAGCAGGATCTCTTAGACTGAAGACGATTCTTTCTACAAAACAAAGTAAAACATGTGGGTCTAACATCTCAATGAATGAAACTCTATAGGGAATGAAACTAATATCTCAATTATTCATCCTCAATATATGCAGAATAATTTTAACTGCTTCAATCGCCATGGGTTGGAGGTCGGACACATGCACAAAAGGTCGTTTTCTTTCTCTTCTGGTTGGTTCTTACCCCACCATTGAGATAATCTCGTAGGAGAACTTTAGGTTTTCGGTTAGTGATTCTTGTTTTCCCTTGCATTTCCTTCTCGTCATCAAGCTTCAGCAGAAGAAACTATACTATCTGCACCTCCAACTGCAACCTACCAATTTTTTCAGACCCTCTTTGTTCTTTGTCAGAAAATTTTCTCCTGGCATTCATACTCTCATCTGAGTCTAGTGCAGAAACTCTTATCAAAGGACAGGGAACTACTTTCTACTGTCTTGATCAATTTGCGATTTACATCAAACAACTTAATGATGGATTCTTCAGCTTCACCCTGCTGCCCCTTGATTGTATCACATTGAACACCTTTATCCTTCCTACTTTTCTCAGTATTCTCTACCTTCCTCTTTAAATCTTCCACTGTGATTTGAAGGTTTGTCAACTTTTGTGCATCAGAATCAAGTCTTTCTAAAATCTTCCTCTTATTCTCTCTCTGACGGGTGTCTGGGAGGCGAGAAAATGAGAGAAAGTGTAGCTTTGGGTTTTGAAGAGCGTCTTTGGTGCGTTTTTTAGAGGAAAGAAAAAAAAAATACACGTCAGGTGTGGAGTATAAAGAGGAATAATGGTTGATGTATAGTTTTTCTAGTCCTACGAAACCCCCCCTGGTTTGAGTGTCTTGCTTTTTGTCAGTTACTATTAAACAATCACCGGACTTTTCGTGGAACATAAGTAAGATTTTATCTAAACCGACAAATTCATTTTTATTTTTATTTTTATTTTGCCTGTGTTGTCGAGTCATTTCCATCACGTTATTTTGTCAATGTCAAAACCGGATAGTAGCATTGTGTGTTGGTTCACAGGTTGGTACGTATGCTTCCGGAGAGCGTTGCTCAGTTAGCTTATTTTATCAACCTATCCACGACACTAGGTATGACACTTCACTGGTATTAGACTTGATTGCCCATTTTCGTGTGCTAGATGGGTTAATTACGCTTGCTGAAACTTTAATGAATGACAGTTATATGGATATTGTGAATTATAGGTTCGTTGTTTTGGGGTTATGTCTGGTTTGTTCGAGTTTAAGGTCACTGTTAGGAGTTGTTATGTGTGTGATAAGAATGATGGAGATTGTTGGAAACATTTTATTTGGGTTATGTTTAGGGGTGTAACTGGTCCGATCCAGTTTTGGATAAAATTTAGGACCGAACCGGTATGTATCGGTTTTGTATTTTTCAAAACCGATTACGCACCGGTTACCCTCCTAAACCGGTATCTCCAGTTTTACCGGTTTCCAGTCCGGTCCGATCCGATTTTCCAATTTTTTAAAATGTAAGTTTGTCAATAAAAAATAAAAATCTATTAATAAAAAAACTGCTTCAAAAAATCTGTTTTAAAAATTTGTTCCTATTACAAAATCTACACTACAAAAAAAATCTATTTTAGTAAAAAAATTAGTATTAGTTATAAACTTATATATGAGTATAACTATATAATATATTAGACTATATAATAGTATTAATATTATACTATTAGTATAGTTATATATTAGTATTAGTCATAAACTTATATATTAGTATAGCTATATAATATATTAGACTATATATAATATAATGTAATATATATTTTATGTTTAAAGCATATGATCAATTAAATTTTCATCTTCAAGATTAAACTTTTATTTATAAATTATAATAAAATTAGCTTATATATAATTATATTAATAACATATGATCAAACAAATTACAAATGTTCATATTTAAGATTAACATTTTATGTTATAATTTATAAATTATAATATGAAATTATTTCATATATGATATATAATTATATATATTATATATAAAAATTTCACATATAATTATATATTATATATAAGTTATATTAATTTTTATATTTTTTTCTCTCAACCGGTCCGGTCCCGAAAATCGTACAACCGGAACCGGACCGGTTCCAACCGGTTTGCATAATTCAAGAACCGGTCTGGTTCGGACTGGTTTTTCGATTTTTCAGTTTAAATTTACACCCCTAGTTATGTTTGAATGGTAGGATCTATAAACTGTATTGTGTTCTTGTATGTTGCTATCTGGGAGAAATGGTTGGCTGTTTGGGTCATTACATGACTGGTTTGTCGTAATGTTGCAAGGTGGATTATAATGAAGCTGTACAAGATGATAGGGGGCTGCTGGGTGGAGATTTCTTGGCTGTGTTGGGATGTAAATGTTGATGGTTTGAGGAGGTGTATGTTCAGGTTTTACTTTATAATGGATTTTGAGTTAAAAAAGAGGATTTGGGGTCTTATTAAATAAGTTAGTGGTATACTTGTTTGGGTTATTATTTTTTTATAAATGTTTATTGATTAGGTTGTGTTACTGTTAGAGTTCAAACTCAAGGCGGAACTTATATATAGCAACAGTCAGGTAAACAAGATTTTTATACTAGTATTTGTATAAAAGAAATGAAATGAGGTTGATTTTGAAATTATGCATGCTTGCTTCAAAAAGAAATCTGAAAATGACCTCATATATGTGTTCTACATATGCATGACATATGTGCAAGAGAAAATATTTGTTGTCATGACTGGTGTAGACATGAGCTAATTTTATACATTCTTTTTTATAAACTGATAAAAAGAGTATATGTGATCTAAAAAGTTTTGCGTTGATTAAATGAAGATGCTTTGATTTTGTTTATTTTGAACATGTGAAATGATCTAAAGCTATTCAATACTCTGTTTGATATGATTTGCCATCTAAAAACCTTGGCATAAATTTCTGAATCTATATTCTGATTAAAATCTGGTTCCGATGTTTTTGTTCTATTTCCATCAAGACTCTGTCACAAGTATAATAGTGGTATACAGGTCTGCCACAGGTATAATAGTGGTATACGGCACCGCCAGGAGTATAATAGTGGTATACAACACCGTCACGAGTATAATAATGATTTATAGCCCTACCACAGAGGTTAAATATGATATATGTCCCGACGTGATGCTCTGAGATAATATGAAGATGATGTTTTAGTTCTTGTTATGCCAAAGGATTTTTGGAATAAGTTTGTTTTTCTGAAAGTTTCACGCTGATGTTTTGTAACACGTTTTGATTATGCATTCTAAAAATAAATGTTTTGATTTGCATTCTAAACTTTGTAAATATTCATGTTTACATACTAGTATATATTTTATACTTAATAAATTGTTAATAACTCACTACTTTATTTTCACAATATTTCAAATGATTTTAATGATTCAGTTAAAAATCAATGATAGAGTGTGGGCTAGATTAGCTCATAATAGTAGTTGAGTACCTCAAGATACTCTTTTTGTTGGATATTTTATTTAGTTAATGAGTTTCAGTAAGTTGAAGGTTTATGGAGACTTTTGTCAACTCTATTTCAGTTTATGTTTTCTTTTTCTTTTTTTTTTTTTTTGGTTTTTCTATTTCAGTTTATGTAGAATCAGGGCAAAATGATAAACGTACACAGGTTAGTGTGGATGTCGTAAGACATTTAGAAAATGCATCGACAATCCCCCCAGAATATTCTTATTACTTTTAACAGGTCTTAGCCTAAAGAACATTAATAATGGTAAATTTTAGCAAAAATGGTAGCAAAATTATTTTGTAGACGAACCAAAACCCCGACATAAAAAGATTCAGAAGAGCAAATACAAGAGGAAGATATACCAAGCCTGAAATAAAAAAGAAAAAACTTACACAACTTCTTACTCTTCATACAACCTCTACACACTATACTTTTTTTAATTTTTAATTTTTTTTCTTTTATTAAATATTTAATATACGAATAATGAATAGAAGAATTGAATTAGTTTAAAAAAATAAACTCAAAAAAGAAATTTTAAAAAATACTAAAAAATTTTAAAAAATATAATATGTGAAAGTTGAAGAGATTGTGTAGCATTGCTCAATAAAAAACCTGGTACATGCTATGACTTCAGCTATGGCTCGAGGCATACGGCAAGCCAGTGCATGCCCAAGCCTGCCATGTTAGACGAAATAATTAACTGAGAAAAGAAAAACCAGACCTTAATATGAAAAAACGAAAGTACATTGAGGTAAAGTGAATTTTCAATAAAAGAAAATCTGAAACCCATGACAAACTAACAAACTGCAATGTGCTGTTGAGAACAATAAAGCCCACTAGTTGACTATAAGAGAGGGGAGTTAAGTCTCTGACAACTTCGAAGAACAATAACATGCCAGGTAGAATCTCAAAATTTTGAAGGGCAGAGACCTAATTCATCCTCCGGATGAGCTCATTGATGTAATCTTCGCGATTTCCAGCATCACCTCCTTCAACATAGTGATTCCTCTTCTTCTTCAAACCACCAAGGGGAGCCTTGAGCTTGAATGGCCATAAGAAATTGTTTGCCTCCTTGAAGTGGGGTCCAACAGTCATAATCTCGTGTATAAGATCTTCCGTGCAAATAATTCCATGCTTACCCAAAGCCTGTGATTGCATGTCACGTTAGTGTATAACATGGTGTATATCTCAAGTATTTCCCCTAACCATAAAAGGCCACAAACCTGTTCAACTATGGAATTGTCAGTCAAAGCAATTCTCTGCTTGTTAAGTTTCCCATATCCCCTTTTGTAAATCAATTCTTTGACACTCTTCAAATTTGGATACCTGAAATCATATACTCTCCATCAACAAGACATTTGAACAAACTACTCATCAAAGAAAAAACACATTTGAACATAAGATGAGCACTGATATAAAACAAAAAATGAACAAAGACAACTGCTTACCCGTAGGTCACATAAGGCTCAACTCTGTGCAGCATATTCACTGTCGCTTTGTTTACTTTCAGAAAGACACCATTGAATATCTGCAACCACAAAAGGTAGGTGTGTACCGTGTGACCATTCTATTACTGCCTTTTGTTTGTTTGAGACAACAAGGGGACCAAACAAGGAAAAAGATTCCAACAGTATGAAAAGAGGATAATAAAAATGAATCAAGACCACAACAAGGCCAACTCCAATACATGACTTAATATTCCATACAAGATCATAATACATTGCACAAAAACTTCAAATTCGGAGTCTGCAGACCAAAGAAAATATATGGGTCAACACAACCCAGGTTCCTCAAAAAGCACAATCTCATTCTTACCAAATAGTAGAACAGAAATAATAGCTTTTGACGACCCAAGGGCAGCAATAAATCCACCAATGAAGAAGTTCCCCTCCAAGGCCATCATTAATTAGATAATTTCAGGATATTTTGCTAAAAAAATATATGAATCCATTTATGTGGTCCTATGAAGTTTGAGTACTTGAAACATTGCATCAAAACTTATAAAAGATACATTACAGATCATCCAGTTAGTATCAGAATAGAAAATACTCAATGTACATTTTTGAAATATTTACTGATTCAAATTCCTCTGTTCTTTTGCTTTTGTCTCCAATAATATACAACTTAACAGTTTACCAAACAACCATAGCTCAACCAGAAAGAAATATGAATTATGTAGAATATAAAAAAAACATAGCTCAATTTATTTTACAAAGCTCACTCATTCTTCGAACAACTCCATGTTGCCTTCCTATCCCTTCTTCTAAATTGTTCAACAAAATCAAAGATTAAAGAAACAAAACAACGCTTTCAGGAGCTAAAACCCACAAATCTTTATTAGCTACGGGCATAGAATTCAAGACAGAATTAACTAGTGGGTGGCCCACTTTTTCTTACTCTAGATGCTTCAAAGAGGAAGTATAGTTATTAAAGGATACGTTATCAGTTTCCTATTTGGATTATTTAATTCGAATTTAACATTTCACAGAACTATGTACATTCCATTCCAGCAATGCTACATAATTATTCTGTTGATCGCATGCCATATATTAAATTTCCGACACGAGTAATAGTAATTCGAGTTTGTGTTACCTGTCTCAATCGCAGAAGCTGCAAAATCTTCCTTGTCTTTGGGTGCATGGCATTGATACTGAAAGTTTCAAAATTCCCAATAAATCAGAATCAACATTCTGGAATGAGCAAGTACAACCAAAGGACTGTAAAATACATACCCACGGATCCGGATAATGAACAACAGCTTAGCTTGTGGGTCAACATAAAAACCTCCCTTAAGTTTGGCCTCACGCTTCAATCGAATCAGCTCTTTTTGCTAATGAAAAACATTTAGACAAGAATTTCAGCAAGCTATAACACAAATAGAAATTCAATCAGATACCAAGAACTAATGACTATGACTTCCTATACCTGCTCATCATACTCCTTTGCATAGAGTTTGGCTCTGCTATAAATCAGTTTCCGGTTTTCAGCCCTTTTCTTCTTCTCTGATTCAAGCTCCTGCTTCTTTGCCAAGGCCCATTCCTCATTCCTTTTCTGCTTCTTCAAAACTGACTCCGGAACTACTGGTCCTCCCTTGACTTCCTCTTCCCCCATCTTTCTGCAGCCAAATAGAGACAGAGCACTAAATTGTAATGAAATAAACACCCAAGAACCCATTGATACTAGTACACCGGTATTTAACACAGCACCCCTCTTAAGAATTTGAAAGCAAATTCTACCCCGAAAATTCTCTGGCAAAGCTGTCTCCATTTTATCTGCGTTAACAATTTACCATGAAAATAAAATGGCAAAAAGTTTCGAAACAAAGACAGACCAGGCCCCAGTTGTCAAGAAAAGCGAAGTGAAGCTGTTTGGTTCCAAAAATATGTTCTTGCTCTATATTAATTCGCGCATTTTTAAGCTAAGTTCATGTACACTTTTCTTCAATTGAAAACTCAAAAAGCCATCGGCATCTTTGAAGTTTCAGATGATTTCATTTCAATTCCAAATCCCAATTCAGAAGTACAGAGACGAGAAAGATATTTCCGGAAGATATTTTCATGAAAATATTTTCCAGAGAAACAAGATACCGCAAAAATACACAGGGATCTGTATGTGTCAGTCATCTCCTAAACAACAAAGTGAGACGTGTGATTTCATTTCACATAAGATATCAGTTTGGTTATGCAGATAACTAAATGTACACGAATCTCGGAAGATCAAAACATCCATCTTAACTGAATGAAAAATAAAAATAAAAACTCGAGTGCAACAATGAACCCACGCAAAACCTTGAAGAACTTTTTGTATATCGAACTGGACGCAGATTTCTACCTTTCAAATACATATTTTTATTCATATAGAAAAAAAAAAATACAACAGAGAGAGAGAGCATATGTGTAACGACCTGGTGGCAGCGGGAAGACAACCAGGGTGGCGACGGCGCTGGGAAGGGTTAGGGTTGAAGTGCCTGTGTGTAGAAGTGAAGAGAAGTGGGGGGGACTTGGGGGTTATCTGATGTAGAAGGGATGTGGGCCGTGATGGGCCGAAGGTTATGAGGCCTCAGGATGACTTGTGGATGGGCTTTCATGTTTGTTACTGTAGTGGGCTTTCTTATGTTATTTTGTAGTTTCCTGGAAGGACCTCGGTCCAATAGTAGATGGGCCTTAGCCCTCTATTGTTGCTGTTATTTTCCTTATGTACGTAGGTGGGTAACTTTTACTTTACTACTAGAGTCAGTTTCAAAGAATACTGTATAGGAAATTGGTAGGGATACAAAGGAATCCCACGGTAGAATGCCACATCTTTTTTTTTTTTCCTTTTTTTTTTCATATGGGATTGCTGACATTCCTCACTTTTCTCCATGTCAACCACACAACCCCATCGTCATCGCCCACAAGCCCAATCATCATTGTCCTCTCTCTTCCCCCGCTACCCATCCCTCTGTCTCTCTCTCCTCCATTTTCTTTCCTTTCCACCCGCATGAAGACAAGTCTGTCACCCACAACAGTCACCGACCGCCATCACCATCACTGACATCCATCACCATCACCGACGCCAGGTACTCTCTCTCTCTCTCTCTCTCTCTCTCTCTCTCTCTCTCTCTCTCTCTCTCTCGGTTCCATTTGAGTTGGCTTAACACAGAACACAAACAAAAGGCTGAGAATAGTTGAGGACTCATTATCCTGACCTTGTGGGGCAAGGTCTTCTGAAGAGAGGGGCAGTTGTTATGATCAGTTTATACCGGAAGGAAGCTCGAGATATAGAAGGAAGGGAACAGGAGGATGTAATCTGTTGGTTTAAATGTTAGTTAGTCATGTGCTGCGCACGTGTTTGTTCAAGGCTTAATATACTTTTATATCCTCACTTACTTAGAATTACTATACTACCCTTGTCGTAAAGATCATTAACAGTCATCAGACTTCTATAAATATTGAAGTCTCTTATTGTGTAAGGCATTGAACAAAGTTAATAAAAAGTGTTGGAGGTTTCTGATCCCTCGAAGATCAGCAAGTAATTTTCCTTTTAATTCTATCCTGCTGCTACACATTGAAATTAGGTTTGCTCAGTTGGTTGATTTGTATATATATGAAATTAGGCTTGCTCAGTTTCGAATTTCAACATTTGTGAATGGATTTGGCTGGTTGTATGAAAATTTTCATGGACTTGGATTATCCTCTATTGTGGTGTATGCCTATGTAGTATTATCCTATGTTGTTCTACTAAATTGAAGATTCTGAATAAGTTTTATTTATTTACTCTGCTATGATTTCTCTGAAGCTTTGTCTGTTTGTATGGATGTGTCATATTACTTGGTTATTAGTTTTACATTTGGCACACCAGTGTTGTTTTTATTTTGAATACCAATTTTTGGCTTTGCAGATCAAGGTGAAAATTCCGAATCTGCATCTACTGTTGTTTAATGCATTATGGATCTTTGTTGTTTGGTTACACAGTATTGCTCATGTATTTTTGTGATGGTTGTTTGGTTATGTATTTCTTCTGCATTTCTTCCAGTTCTTTCAATAATTATGTTGGAAAGTTAGCCCCTAGTTGTTTCAAGTTGTTCGACAAAAATACAAGATCAACTTTTGTGGGTCAGGGAGTCTTGTTGTATACTTTGGTTAAAGAAAATTGATTGGTTACATAGTATTGCTCATGTATTTTTGTGATGATTTTTTGGTTATGCATTTCTTCTAGTTCTTTCAATAATTATGTTGGAAAATTAGCCCATAGTTGTTTCAGTTGGTTTAACAAAAATACAAGATCGACTTTTATGGGTCAGGAAGTCTTGTTGTATACTTTGGTTAAAGAAAATTGATTGAGTCATTTTGTTCAATTCACAAACTTGTTTGAAAAAGCAACATTCTTAAGGTTGTTAACTTGTAGGGATTAAAGATCTTAATATTCATCTAGTTCAGTTCAATTCAGTTCTTTGGTATAGATAGGAAAGGTCGTTAATTTGCAGGATTTTTAAGAAAGTTTCTCATGCATATGAATAAGAATGGTGTTTTAATTTGTTCAATGACTGCTTGTCATTAAGTTTAAATTTGAATGTGTGACCTATTGTTTCAACCTTACAGAGAATGATGGATGCATGACTAACCTATCATCTGTGGTCTTACTTTTGTGGTCATATTATGTTCTCTCTTTTTATCTCAGGTCCTCTAGATATCTCAAAAAGCGTAGTTGGTTGACCTAGTTGTTGCAAATCTAGGATGTAAATCCATCACCTCTGCAAGTCTTTCCAAAGACAGCCTTGATGACTCTTGAGCAAAAGTTGATGAATCACAAAGCTGAAATAGAAATCAAGGCCATAAACAGAAGTTACAGATTACAAAGTATAGAATATGCATTTTGTTGTCGTGGGTATTTGTTGTAAAGTACTTTTAGTTTTAATGTTAGCAATTGTTGACAAAGTACTTTGCTGTCAAATATGTAAGACATAATTTTAGTTGCACAAGTTGTACAAGAATTCGTAATGCTTAAATATAAATGAGATTTTATACTATGTAAGTTATACTATGCTTACTGAATTTATTTCATTTTTTTCATGAATAACAAAAATCAGTATTTAAATACCAAAATAGGTTGTCTCCACTACAGCTGAATATATTTCCTTGGTTTTCTATTCAATATTGAATTTTGGAATGCCATCACCAAAATTTATATTTAAACCCCAAAGTTACATTCAAATCCAAAAATTACAGTCCAACCACCTAATTACATTAAAACCCCAAGATTATAGAGTGCTCATGATTGGGAAAAATATACTATCTTGACTCCTTACTCCAACATGCATGTCTTTCACTTGTGGATCACAAAAAAAACTATTAGTGGAGTGTCAAAGGAAAGGCTTGGACATGACAGCCTACTCCAATGTTTCTAGTTGCACAATTTTACGATACATCATCTATCTTGTTTCTTTTTAGACGTTTTTTTTTCAATTTTGTCTCCACTGTAGAGACTCGCCGTTTGGATGGAGGCATATCCTTACTTTTAATACCAGCAAGACTATGAACCCCATGAATTTGTTGTTTTGTTTCACTTTGACCATCTTGACACACAACATACTCACTTGTTGTACTGTTGTGACTCACATTTACCTCCTTAAACTTGTGCATATGATCCTTCTACTTTATGTAGGTCTCATGATCATTTGAAGCAACTAAATATATTTCACAATGATCTTTACACAAATCATTAAACACTTGTGCAACTTGATTATTGCTGATGTCATCATAACTACTCTGTATCATCGTGTACTTTTTTATTAAATCATTTCTCCAACGACCAAGAACATACTTAGATGGCAACTTCACGACTTTCTTCCACATGGTGAGGATAATGAGTGCATGTCTACATAAAATTCTTCTAAATAGTCTACAGGTGCACATCACTTCGCATTCATCGTCATTGAAATATACATAGTATTTTACCTCTTTTACAAAATCATCATAAATGTTCAAGTGGTCAACAACTTCATAGATCGATAGTGCGCCTTCATTTTTTTTTAGGGAAGACAAACAATTCATAGTCCCCTTAAGCTTTATTTGTACCTCTTTGAACTTGCCATTCGTGTATAATTTTTTAAATTGCTTTTCAATTGCATGGACCGTAATATAAGAGATATTTCATTGGAATGAATCAAAATTAGTTATATTCTCATTCTCGACCATCCTGGCTAAAGCATTATCATAGTTTCCAACAAATTTCTTCAATGGTGTGGTTGCATTTACATAGCTATCAAAAAATGCGTTCATACTCTCGCTATGCTGGGTTGTGGACATTCCGGCCCAAAACTTACCTCTCACATATGTAGGTACCCATTGATGCTGCTCCTCATACAGCTTACTCAACCAAGCATTGTTTGTTAAACCATTGCTCTGAATGATGTTTTGCCACTTTTCTTCAAATTATTGACAGCTCAAAAGAGTCATATATACAATTTAATAAAGGGCCTTTAAAGTTTTCATATTGCGAATGAGATCTCAGCTTATGAGGTAATTTGAATAAAATATGTCATAAACAGAATCTATGCTTGGCACTCGAAAAAACTTTTGCTATTGCCGTTTTCATTGCCCTATCTTGATCGGTTATAATTGCATTAGGAGCCCGTCCTGTCTACACCTTAACCATGAGTCGAACAACCACACAAATATATATATGTCTTATTTGATATAAGACCACATCAAAAAAGTATCGATTAATCGTGGTGGTTGACTTCTAGGAAAATGGCAAATGACATTTTATATTTATTTGTCAAATACGTTGTGTCAAATGTTATGACATCTCCAAATGAATCATAAGCTGCCCTACTTCGGACATCCGCCCAAAATACATTTCTCAACCTCTCTTCATCTAGATCCATCGCATAGAAAAAATAATTATTTTTCTCTTGCTACCGCACCAAATAATTGTGAAATGACTTTACATCTCATTCTCCAAGCAACTCATTACGAACTTTGTTGGTATGATTCCTGCACTCTTTCTCTCAAAAAGTGAGATTCTCATATCCACCCCCTTCAATAAGCATAGTTTTGTAATTTTTAACTAGATGGATTCCGGTTTTATTCATCATCTCAATTCTTTTTTTTTTTCGACCAACTTGATAATATTTTATGGTAAGAAATATGTATTGACTTACTCGAATTCACTGCATGATTATGTTCGAGGATGACATTGGGTAACTGATACATTCTATCGGCTATTTGCTTTACATTAATCTTAGTCTTGCAATCTGTCCCTCCTACTGGCTTTGGCTGATCAATTTTTGATGACTTGCTTATTGGCTTGTGATGGCGACTGTATGCTATGCTGAAATATTTTACCTCCCCATAATCCCCAGTAGTCGATGTTCTTTTCAACACTCCAAATCCCTCATGTTTGGCATACTTTGTGTAGTATTCAATAACATATGCTTAAGTCTCAAATATCATATCAACATTCGGTTCTTCAACCTTTTGATTCTCAGTATACTGAGATCTAGCTTATTCTTGTTGGTCTACATTAAGCAAAACATGATTTATTTAAAATCGATTAAACATATCATAAAATAATCGATATTTAAAAGAGTCCATAAAACAATGTCATTAAAAATCCAATAATTAACATTTAACCTTGTGGAGTGTCAAGACTGTCACTATCGTGTTCTTCCTCAGAAAATATCAATCGACATTATTCCATCTTGATTATAGCTATAAAGTAAAATAATAATAAAAATATATAAAACAATACTATACAAAACCAAAATTATTTTTAAAACTCATATTATACATATGGTTTCATACTATAACACTTCATACTTCAGACATAAAATGCACTTCGTACTAGAATATACTTCAGACTAGAACACAAGTACATACTTCAAACTATAAAACATATACATCCAAAAAAAAAAAAAAAAACAAATGCAGGGCTATAACATGAATGGGAAGTGGGAAGGATACTTAATGTGTAAAAATCTGAGAATGTGTAAAAATGCAGGGCTATAACATACTGAATGTGTAAAAATCTAATGTGTAAAAATGCAAAATTTTTTTTTCCTGGCGATGCCAAATAGAAAAAGAAAAAAAAAAGAACGAAGAAACGGAAACCGGAGAATGATTGAGAGAGAGAGAGAGAGAGAGTGAGAACGAGTGAGCTACAAACCTGGTTTGCTGAAGAAGACGTGGTTGGGCAGGAATGAAAGCTTGTGAAATGGATGCAAGGAAGACGGGATGGCATGTACAGCACCTTTACTTCTCAGTCTTTTCTCTAGTATCAGGTAGATCACTTTTTGGAGAAAAAAAAATCAGTGTGTGAGATTTATGCGTATCTATAGCAACTCCCTATTGTATATCCTCTCTGCCAGGTGATCATTCCCATTCAAGCAAAATATAATACGATTTCCCAATTCTCTATTCTCTCTATCTTTTTACCCACAGAGGCCCTCACCCTTTAAGTGAGAATCACCATCACCCTTCCTTGCGTGTTACAATATATTTATTTTGGTTCCAATAGAACCAGATGAGTTTAGAAAATGCATAGAAAATTTCAGAATAAGAAAAATGCAAAGGAACTAAGAGTGAAAAGCGAGTTACTTTGGGATTGCTGGTGCTTGAGCTCTTTGGAGAGATGATGGGTTTCGCTACACAGAAATGCTGGAGAAGAGGGCTTGTTATAGATTGGGAACTAGGGTTTTGTGGAGATTGCTTTGGAAGAGTTTATACCATTGACGGTCCAAAGTCGACTACAATTGTAAAAAGAATCCCAATCGTTCGCATGTATAAAATGACAAGATTGACCTTGTCTTAACTATTAGGTGTGGGTGTTGTGGGAAGACTGATAATTGGGCTTGAGAACCACAACTCAGGGCCCAGATGACTAGACCCACTGTTAATCCCTCGCCTAAACCGTGCTTCTTAGGGCTTTTTTGAAAAAATTTCCATCTCAAAATTCTTATATCATCTTATCTCATATGATTCCTAAACATCATTTAAACGCAAATATTTTTAAAGTAATCATTACAATTTTTTCAAACTAAACTATAAGGAGATTTTCCCCTCCCCCAATCGGCCCGCAAGGTACCCATGAAAGGCTAGTAGGCCATGAAGCTCCTCGGCCAAGCCCAATCGAGCTCAGGAAGTATCCCTAAACAAGGTTGGTGGGCTTTCACAAAGTACTTGGCCTAAGGACTAAACTTGCCCTTAAAGTAATCCACACAAAAGGTGAACGAGTAGCAAGGGCTGATGGGATAGGCCGACCTGACGCCTCCCCATGACGTCCCGCTCATAGGGACCTGTGATACTAGACAGACATAAATGTAAGGAGAGCCTTTGATCTTCTGACATGAGGGCATCGACGAGCTACCAAGAACGCCTGCAGAACAAAGCAAGTTAGTAAACCACATCGTATTAATGGCACCACTCCCAGACTACATGCAGTATTAATAATGTCGTCACATTAAATGATCCTGACAAAACAAACAGATGAAAGGACATGGCCCCATGGGGACAGGCATGATCTGTCCCTCTATACTTCTAGTATAAATAGCAGTTCATAAGTATGAAGAAACTCTCTCTACTTAATTTATAAACTTTTAAAAGAAGATACTGACTTAAGCATCGAAGAGTCCCTGGCCTCACCAAGACCCCCATTCTCCTTGTCTTCTTCGTGTGCATAGAACCAAATCCAGAAAACTCGAATTGCTGGAATCTGATTCAAAGGCGTACGAAACTCGACGTTAACATACTTATTATAATTTTTCCAAACTTTTAAACAAACAAATAAAAAACAATTCAACATTTTCAAATTTTAAATTAAAAATAATATTAAAAAATATATTATAATAATATTATAATTTTATAATTTTTTTATTCAAAATTTTCTTTCTTAATTTTCAAAACTCTATAAAACATTAACTTAAACTATCTTATTATTATTCACAAATTATTTTATTATTATTCATAAATTTTTCATATTATCTCACTTTCAAATTACCTACTATTATTCACAAAATTATGATATTATCTCACTCCAAGCTTATCCAACTTCTCGTAACCAAACAAAGGCTAAATTACAAGCCAGTAATAGATATCTCCATAACGAAAGCCAGCGAGCTTCAAAAACCCTAATCCCTGCACGCTAAACCCTCCCACACTGCCATAGGTTTATGTCCTCGACCCCCGGCAATTCGGTGTTTGAACAGCTGACTAGCATGCCCAAAACCCTAATCAGCCAGAACCCACCTGTGGACCCTGCCCTTCTGGCCCTGAAGCCTCGCCAAGTTCTGCTTGCAAACTCAAGCACCATGAGGAAGCCCTGCTCCGATAAGGCCTCCTCCGGCGCCCTAACTGCGGACCAAAAGGTCCTCCTCCTCGAGGCTGTTGCCCATTTCTTGGACCGCAATGGGTTCTCCAAGGCCCTAAAGAAGTTTCGATCCGAAGCTCAAGTCAAGGTAGATGCGGCTCTGTTTGTTTACCGGGACAAAGTAGAGGAACAGGGCAGTTGATTGTTTTTGGATTTTGCGTATTTCTTTTTCACTTTAATGCACGTCGCATGCACCATTTTTTTAGATCTTTTTGTTCTCTCAGAATTATTTTGTTGCTTGGCTAAGCGCATGTTTAGAATTGCAGTGGATAATATAATTTTTAATTCAAAGTTTATAGTTGTAGAGCTTAAGTAGTAAGTTTTATTATTAAAAAATTACTTACTCTGTGTAAAACACTTTACATTTATTTGGAAATAATATAAAAAAGTACTTTTTGAGGCATAAATGACATAGAAGATCATTTGAAAGTTGTAGTGTCGTGCCTGCAATGCAATAAGATCAAATGGAAAACCTGTAATTGTCTTAAAATTGTATGGGTATTTTTGCTCATTAATAATCTTTTTAAAAATTAGAATTATGTTTGGCATTATTCGAAAAAGCATGTTTGAGGAAAAATCAAAATGATGCTTTTTCTCAAACATACTTTTTAACTTATTTGAGATTAAAAAGTACTTTAATATGGAACAACCAAACAACCTAATTTTATTATTAAATGACTTTTAAGTCTATTTAAGCACTTTTTAAGACTCCTAACACAATTCCAAACAGGCCCCAAATGTAATTTGACTTGTTTAGGAGCGATAAAGATTGAAGATTTAGAAGGAACTCAATGATGTGACCTGGTGTACAAAATAAAACAAAATGACGTGACTAAGTGACCATTTATTCAATTGACCTGATCTAAATAATCGTGCTCTTAGAATATCAAGTTCTGTGGTCTTGCAGTTCAAAAGAATTGGGAATGTTGTTGACCTTATATTCTTCTATTATCAATGAATATGTAATATTGTGAAAATGAACAGGGTTTTTTCCATTTCAAAGTGTTGATTAACTGAAGTTGTAAGAGAGTTTTCCCCCTGGCTTCTTTATACCATGATGGTGATTGGTTTTAAAATTGTTAGAAGTGAGGCTAGCAATATTCATTGCCGCAAAAATCTGGTTGCACGAGTTACAGATGAGTTTAAAGTTTTCCATCATAAAAAAACTCTTACAGCCCGTTTTGTAGGGGAGATTCCATAGACAATAAAATATTTCCATGTAAAGTATGGTTGAACTAATATTTGTCTTCCCATGACAAATCATTCTCAACATTTTTTAATTTAATTGTGCATATCACTTGAATTTGTTTTTTTATTTGCCTGCATTCAGTGCTAAAACTTATGCAAAAAGGATGTCTGAGCAAACCGTTACATTTTATTCATTGATGAGGTGTTTATTTATTGATAATGTTTCTAGTTTCCACTTACCCACTTATTTTCTTAGAATGCCCATTAAAGGGTTCTTGTTCATTATTTGATTTTTGATACATGAGCAGTGAGCTTAGAAAAGTTTTTCAATACTTTACTCCATTGGTCGGTTGTAATTGATTTTAATGGAATGAGCTTCCATGAATTTCTTGTATCACTGAACTAGCACGCACAGGCAATGCTCTTGTATATATTTTTTGAAGACCTGGGCTGTTGCCTATTCTTATGAGTTATGATCAATAAATTTTTTTTGCCAGTCAAAAAAAAATTATTTGATAGCCTATCTCAATGTTATTGGTCTTTTTGTTGCTGCAGAAAGATGGTTTGAAGGGTTCAGCATTTGATTTGGAAGAGATTTACTCCAAGTATCTGGAGGTGTGGTATGATTAAAAAATCTCCAATATTATATGTTTGGTTGTCTACGCACAAAAAATTAATCAATAATGATATCCTTGTTTATAATGGCTCGTGTATATATTACTGTTGTGGCCGTTGAGGTGGGGCCTGCCAACTCCCTTGGTTTTTTTGGGAATTATCCCAAATGTTTTTTATGGGCCTACCAAATGTTAAAAATGGGTTCTTGGCAAAGTGTGGAAAGGGAAGGTAGAGGTTGTTAGCACTTGAGCAGAGCCTATTTGCATCAAGTTGTCAATTGAAAGAGGAGAGTAGACAACCCAAATGCCAACGAAAAAAACTGAAACAATCATGTTGTTCAAAATTTTATTGTTCTAAGATCCGTTGCTCGATTTTGCACGTTCTGCTCCATAAACACAGACACTTTCAAGTGAAGATTCGGGTTGGTTGGTCCGGAGGTTCATGGGAGGGGTAGCCTAAGTGGAAAAAAAAATCTTGGCGGTACTATTGGATCTTATGAGTTATGCTTGACACACTTTCTATATTTGCTTTGCCTACATGGTTAACGTTGCGGGATATCTTATCCATAGTGGATATCTTTGAAATAAATTGTATATTTCCCTCGAAAATTTCTACTCGTTTCCTTATGCCCTCATGTGGCAAAAAACTTCGTATGTTTTTATTGGGGCGTGTGTGCTGGGATTTACTGCACGTTTGTCACACCTTATGATTGCTTAGTCAATCCATTTGGAGTTTGCAACATTTTATAGCTATTCATTTCAGCCCAATATCTCTTTGCCTGTTAACTATTCCCAAGTTCTATGATGTCAAATGTACCTTCAATTCAATGATCTCACCAATTTGAGAGGAGGCATGCTCCAAGGACTGGTTTTTGGTAGCCCAGGCGAGAGCCTGCCAATAAAACATCTGCATTCTATTTATACAGACGCCATAGCTTATGAGAAAGTCCTAAATAGGGACATGTAAGGGAATATAAAAGAAGAGTTGGAAAACACAAGAGATGAAGGATGCCTTAGCCTTAGGTTATATAGATCTGTATGGGTGTAACTAAATTTAATATTAATAGCAAACTCTACCTTTCACACACACACACACACACACACACACATATGTTTGTTTTTTCATAGGTAAAATATTTATTAATATCTAATTTCGATTGAGGCCTAGGCAAAGCCCAAGTAATGCTTGTTGTTATTCCATTGTTTATTTACAACAATGAATTCAAGTTTCTATTCTCATGTTATTTAAGCTCTCTGTTGTATGTAGGAATCATTCCAACACAAAAGTCAAGTTCCAGAATGAGCAACGTATGGAAAAATTCTTTAACACCATTTCTGAATTATGATGTTGGTGGGAGTTATAGGTTGTCTCCCTCCCTCCCTCCCTCCCTCTCACTGTCACACACACACTAACAGGAGGATATGCTTTATTTCATAATTCTTGATTGATCTCATGTTCTAGTTCTGTTCAATTTCAGAAATAAAGAATGATGACATCGTTAAAAGAGATGGTGAACGTGCCTCCACTGTGGCTTTGGAAAATGGAAGAAAGAAAAATGGAAAAAGTAGTGAGGGAGATAAATGTGATGTTGTCAGTCAATCCAAAACCACAGTCCCTCATCCTAAAAATTCCAAGGAGAAGCTAACAAATGGTGCAGCCCTAGAATCAAATGTAAGAACTAAAAAAAGGAAAGAAGGCAAGAAGATTTCTGATTCTCTTGTGCAAGGAACTAGATCACTTGTGGAGGAACCTGGTAAGAAAAGAAAGGAGAAAAAGAAAAAGAAAAGCAACTCAGATTCTGGATCTTTTATTAATTATGTAGAACATTATCAATTGGAATCACTGCCTGTAGCAATTGAAGAAAAAACTAATGAAATGATACTCTCAGAAGGCCAATGTGTTGGTGATGACACAGAGAAGACATTGAAGCATAAGAAGAAAAAGAAAGATAAGCCTATTTCCGATTCTCTTGACAATGCCAAGCAAGGTGGCTTGGATGGAAAGCAAGGGGTAGTTTCTACAACATTTAAGGATGCAGAGTGTTCAAGAGATCCCCAAGTCAATAATTCTGGCTCTACTCTGGAAGTGAGCAGCGCCAAATCCAAAAGTAAAAAGAAAAAGGTGGATGGTTCGGTTTCTGAAAGTTTACTTAGTGCAGATTCAAAGGATATTGAGATAAGAGATGCAAATGGAAAGAATGAGAAAAAGAAAAAATGTAAGACGCCAGATGAGGATGCTGCTAACAATATAAGAGAAGTTCCAAAAAAAAGAAAGAGATTTAGTTCTGAAGAAAACGATTTCCAACCTGTTGACAAAAAGGCAGCTGAAGAACAGAAACTTAGGAAGGTAGAAGGTTTGGAAGAATCTGAGAGAAGTGAGCAAGAAGCCATGGTCAATGCATCCCTAGGAAGTGATAAAAGTGCTGAAAAAGTAAGTCAATGTGAAAGTTTTGAAGTTAGTTCAAAATATTTTCTAAAACCACCCACCTATGGGTAACCCAAGTGGTAAGGGTGAACTTGTGTGCATGTGCCCCATGTCACAGGTTTCACAGGTTTGATTCTCCCTGGGATCAAACTGCGATTTAGGTGGGAGGCCATGGCAGTGGGTTGCTGTGCTAGTCTTCCCGAGAGTTTAGGTTCCATTGGTGAGGCCTAAGGGCTCTGCTGTGGGGTGGTTCCCCCATCATTAAAAAAAAAATCTAAAACCATCTAACAAACATATTAATGGACAGGCATTTGGAAACCTTGAAAAAAATGGAAAGGAACCTGCCTTTCAGAAAACCAAGAAGCAACGTAATGGTTCAGTTGAGGTATGTCTCTAACTCAACTACTTTCTCACCAATGTTACCATATGAGTGAGGAACATAAGTGGACCACCTTCAGGGTTAAAAATCAAATCCTTCAATTAATAAAATGCCTCTAGTGTTTTGATCTGTTCCCAGAATACTATCTCACTACATGTCCTTTCTGTCGGAACTGTCAAATATGTTTTTTGTGTTAAATATCAATGGCATGCAATTTGCATATGCACTTTTGTAACGATGCCTCGTTTTATTTGTTTTGCAAATTCGGGAGTTGTTGCTCCAAATTCAGCTCAATATGGGAAAAATGTTGAGAATGCTATTTTCTAAATTATAGCCCTGTTTTGGCACTATATCTTATAAGGTCCGAAACATGAAGGATGTGGCCTAAAGGCTTGGTACCTTCCCAAGCAACTGGTCAAAGGAGTGAATGGAGGCTGAAGATGGTCCTCCCAAATGTGGATGGAATGTCTTTTGTGACTTATCCAAGATCATACTCTACGACCTATCTCTATTTGTCATAGCCTTCTTTACCATGTTTGCCTATATTGTATTAGGTCTCCTTCCTATTTATTTTAATGTGAATGTTGTCTATAGCATCAGTGTAAGTTGAGACTTATCATTCTCTCTGGAATTCACATTGGACTGGAAAATTAAAGACAAGTTTACTTCAGTATAACAATTATAGTAGATAGTGTGAAGAAAACAGAAAGGTGTAGTAAATGTGAAATTCATGGATTATATAAGCCTTGCATATGGAATTGACTTCAACCTATTAAAAAGTTTGAAGCATAGAACTTGTTTAGTATGGTTCTGAAATGCCCCTCAAATAGTCACCAGTGAATCAGTTTTGATTTATATTCAGTTAGTCAGAACTTCAAAGTCACAGTTTCTACCCCTAGGGTTTGGCTCAAGTGGTAAAGGCCTTGGGCTTGTGGGTATGCTCCCCTCAGGTCTAAGGTTCAAATATCCTTGGGTGCAAACAATTTTTAGGGGCCATCGGATTGAGAGGTTTCTCCCTTGAATTACCTAAGGTGCACTTGCAGGAAACTCCTTGCCGAAGGCCGGTGCACCCCCGGGATTAGTTGGGACACTGTTCCCTGACACCCGGGGCCAATCGAAAACAAAAAAAAGTAATCACAGTTTCAATTTGTATGGAAATATAATGCAAAAAACAACAATGCATGTACCATTTCCATATTAAGAAATTTGCCGAGCACAAACAAGTTAACAGTTAGTTGCGCTATTTACAATTGGTCTCATTTTATACTTTGTTGGGCATCTTCCTATAGTTACTGTTAAGCTGTCAAAGGTCCTTTCTACATTATAGTTGGGCTTTTGTCTATTCTTATAATCAATCAAATTTTGTTTACCGATAAAGAAAAAGATATTTTCTACATGTTCAACTAGTTTTAGAAGCCTTGGAGATATAGGATTTCGTGCACTATAGCTAAGTTTGGGGAAGATGGTTGGAGGGCATCACTGAAAGGTTTAGGGAAGTTGGGGGCACATTTTGTAGGATATTGTGATGATGATTGTTCTTGAAGCACAGGTTCTTTTTTCCTATTTGCATGATTGAGGTTGTTGCTCCTGTTGGCTGTTGCTGGGATTGATGATGTGGTTTTGTTGATAATTGTGGTTCATCAGTGTCATTTCTGTTGTGTGCGATGATGAGGATGTTAGTATATTTCTATATCCATGTTTATGGATTCTATTATTGCAGCCAAAGACAGGGAATGCATTCCAGCGGGTAAAATCTGATGAGGTGGTTTTTACTGATGAGAGGCTTAAAGATAATTCTTACTGGGCAAAGGTATGTTTTGTTTTCTTCTTGTTCGTCCTTGTATGTTTATTTGTAATTTCTTCTGTCTGTGTTTACTTGTATGTATTAGAAATCAACCTTTTGATCATTGATCAATTCTCTGCAGGATGGTGCAGAAAGTGGCTATGGTGCTAAAGCACAAGAAATTCTTGGGCAAGTTAGGGGACGGTATGTTTGTTGTACGGCATGTACATATAAATGTTAGTTGGAAACGTTGATATTCATTCAGTCATGTAGGTAAAAGCCAGCCTTAAAGCTGTTCCACTATTATCATTGTTAGAAACCAAAACTTACCCAAAAAAAAAAAAATGTTAGAAACCGAGTTGAAGATTAAGCCGTTAATAGTATCCAGTTGAGTTTACAGTTCATTTGGGCTCCTCCCCTTTCTTACCCTCTCCTCTTTTTTTTTTTTTTTTTTAGTTTGCCGTATATATTGGTGTGTACCAAATGACCTCATGTATAGGAAGTTAGAGCTGGTGACTTCGTAAGATGGTATGCAAGGCTAGGTAACTTTACAAGTGTGAGGGTAGCAACTTTGCCGAGGAGCTTGCCTTCTGCACCAGGAAGCTTAGGCCTCGTTTGAATACTAAGAATATTTCATAATATATGTAAATAGTAGTGAAATGATTTGTGAATAGTAGTAAAATAATTTGAGTTAAAATTTTTATTGGGTTTTAGAAAATGAGAGAGAAAGTTGAATAAAAATATTATAAAATTAATTGTTTGAATATAAATTTTGTTTGTAAGTTTGGAAAAGTTGTATAGGGTTTTATGTTTTGTTTGGGAGTTCGGAAAAGTTATAATGATTAGATGAAAAACTTGGAGATTTGAAATTGAAAGTGTTATGTATTTGAGTGATATTTGGAAATGAAATATATGAGAATACTTGAGAACAATTTTTTTCCCGGACGGGCCTTAGTGTCCATTAATATTGCACGGATTGCATCTCTGAAAAAAAAAATTTCTAAAACAATGGAAGCCTGCTTTCTTTATTGTGTGATGCTTGTCATCGAGTGAGGATTCTGGCTTCAAGAGCGTGATTGCACATGATCACTACTATTAGACTGTGTTAAGGTGTAGAGAAGCATCCTAACTCCCCCCCGCCCCCTCTCTCTCCCCCTTTTTCTCTTTGCAGGGATTTTCGGCATGAAAAGACCAAGAAGAAGCGTGGGACTTACAGAGGAGGGCAGATCGATTTGCAATCACACTCCATTAGGTTCAATTATTCAGACGACGAGTGACCAGAAATATTTCTTTGCTAGACAGGTCTCTGCTTTTTATTCTTTCCATTGATTTTGATCGTATAAATGGGAACACTACTTTCTTTTCCAATGGGCTATGATAATTTTATATTGCTTGGTTCTCTTTCCTAACTATTCCATATTCAAACTAAGTATTGTGTCAACTCAAGGACCTGTACATCTCGATCTAAACTACTTTGAAACTTTGATTACTCCACCCACTTAAGTAGTGTTCTCTATATTAACTCCTTTTTTAAGTCTATATACTTGTAGTAGGACAATGGTTTTTTTTTTTTTAATTATCTCTAGGCAAAAAGATATGAGGGGGCGATCGGAAATGGCTTGCCTACCTGACTGTGACTATAGTAATACATTACCAAATAGGATAGGAGGGCCTAGAGCGAATGGGTTTGGATTACATTTTCTTAGCAATATTTGTGAAGAGAGGAACTATAAATATGACTTGAGTTGACAACGCTACGCACCTAACAAAATTTTCTAACCTACGCACAGATACATTCTAGCTTAGTATGGACTTTCTTATTGCTAAAAAAACAATTATGGAACATTTATTTATGGGCTTTTGGATGTTTGGGCCTAAAGATACGTATGCAAATCACTTAACGAATAATATGCCTAAAAGTAGTTGAATAAAGACTCGAATGGTGTAAGCCCATATGTATTTGAACTTCTAGTCTCAAGATGTTTGAAAAAACAAATGTAAAGGGCTGTTTTCGTTTTCTTTTTGGAGCAAAGCATAAAATTCATAAAAGCGCCTATGTGGATGGGGAGGCCTAGCTAACCAAGTTGCCAAGCCTTTCAACCAGCCATTCTGCATGATAACATATTCAGCAAGAAAGGGTCGGATCAACCATAGAAGTTAAACGAAGAAACTATGGGGACTTTGTTCGTGGTGGAACGGTATTTGCTACAGGGTTTTGGGTTGTAATATGATAAACTTTTATTATTGGGAACATGACATAAGTAGTTCCATCGGTTGGTGTAGTGGAACCCAGCTGGGTTTGTTCGGCATGACAAGAGAGAACCACCAGCACCATGGACGAGATGGTAGACGACAAGAGAACTGGCCGCAATCAGTTCGGCATGCCATTCGTTACGTAGATTACTGCAACTTTCAGCTCTAGCTAATACCAATGAATGAACCGGGCATGGATCACCATTTTCTGGCCGAAATAGATTCGGCAAAACCATGTCAGACTTAAATAACAACAAAAAATATAAAGCCACATAAGTTTATGGTATGTTATTAATTCGGTAATTATATGTAGGATACTAGAAAGCAAACTAGAATACATGCCACTGCTCTTCCTCATATCTATCCAAGACCACATATATATGTTGCAGGAGAAGTACTTCAGGGTCATGTGAATAAATAGCAACTAAATATTTGATTTTTCAAGTATCGAAGCGACGTGCTTTCTTTGGCATTAGCAAAAGCATCTGAAAGTAAGATCCGAGAGACAAACCAGCAGGCAGAAGCTAGCTCTCAAACAAACTCAGTCAAATCACACTAGCAGAAAACTTAAAAGACGGCTGCAGCTAGGCTAGCAACGAAGAATGCGCGTAGAAAACCACCATACCTGCAGCTCTTATTTCTGATCTTCCTTTTTCAAGATCTAATTTTTCAAACATTTCTCGTGTCATTTCATTCTCCAAACGTGATATTAATCCCGTTTGAGTACTTAATAACATTTTAGTATATTTATAAATAACAATAAAATGATTTGAATTAATAAAGATCAAACGTGATGTCGTAATATGATCCGTTGAAATTTTAGAATCCTTATAAATATAAGAAAAATCTACTCGTCATCTGATTTTCCTATCACACACCACACGAAACCTACATGGCAAACCGGTCCAACAACAACTCCAATCCATACGAAACACACGTCTCCTGTCTATCTCGTCTCCTGAAGCTCGACTCTCCCTCTCTTGTCTCCTGAATCACGCATCAAGGAAAACAGACGATTTGTATCTCTCATTTCCCTCTCTCGACTCTCCCTCTCTCGTTCTAAGTTCCCACGCTTATGCAGCGTACACAACCTCCAAGGCAACTGTAGAGTCGATGATGAAGATAGTGGCTAAGGAGGTGAAGGGAATGAGAATAATTGTTAATTTTGTAGCACTAGGACCTGTAGCAACTGAGTTGTTCTTTGCGGGTAAAACCGAGGAAACGATCAAGAGATTCGTGGATGGTTGTCCTCTTGACTGACTCGAGGAACCCAAGGATGTGAGTCAGGTTGTGGGATTTTTGGTGAGTGATGCTTGGGAGTGGATTAATGGCCAGATCATTCAGGCAAATGGTGAATTTTTTGTTTAAATTAAAGCGTATTTTTCTCTCTCCAGTCTTTTAAATTTTATTCACTCTACTTATTTTGTATTAGTGTATATATATTCAGTGCATTGGAATGTTGCCGGATTCTTTAACTATTTTGATTGGAATCCCCTTTTTGGCAGGATAGATATAGGACTTTCAAACAATCACTATGGCATGAAATTGTTTTTGGGCAAGAGAGAGAGAGAGGTCTGTTGGCTTCGTGTGGTGTAAGTAGGGAGGGAATTAGGCAGATGTGTAAAAGTGTTTATAAATATATATTATTTGGAAAAGTCTAAAAAGCACAAAATGAGAGAGGCACAAAAGAGCTTTGCTACACAATCTCCACCACACTTCATACTTTACATTATTTTTAATTTTTTTAATTTTTAATATATTTTTTTAATTTTTTTTTGAATTTATTCTTTTTAAATTATTTCAAATTCTCTATTAATTATTCATATCATAAATATTTAATAAAAGAAAAATAATAATAAAATTAAAAATAATGTAGAGTATGAAATGTTAGGATGTTGTGAAGATTTTTTGAGCACAAAAAGCACGAAACCATGTAGCAGTCTCAAAACTCCCTTTTACCTTTGCATAAAACAACAGTATTCTATTTTACCATTTTACCCATGTCAGCAGTCCCATTACTTGTCGTTGTGGTCGACCAACAGTCCCTTAATCACGTCTTCGGACTTTAACTCCTTGGAAAAAAACTTTTTATAGTTTTTCACTAATCACGTTTTAGAAAAAATTGGAACGTACCTTTATCCGTAGAATAGCAAATGTAATCACGTCCCTGTGCAAAGGTATGTTGCCCAGTAGTCTCATTAATTTTTTTTTTTTTTATATATTTTTTTAATCATCATAAATATTTTTTAATCTTCACTTTTATTCAATAGCGTAAATCTTTAAAAAAAAATCGAGGATGTACATAAAAATAATTTCTTTAAGAAAAAAAATACTGTAAATCTTGGCCATGGCTTGTGCTCTATATTTATTTTTCAAATTTTTTTAAATTGTAAAAGGATCAAAGTATACATATACAAATGAAGATAAAATGAATGCTATTAATTTAGTTAAAAATCATTAAATACAGATATAAGTGAAGATGAAATGCAAAGAGGATAATCTCAGATTTTTCCAAGAAAAAAAAAAAATTTACAAATAATTTACGCACATATTTTATCCAAAGTGAAGAGAAATGCTCTGTGAATGGACGAACGTTAGTGCAGAAGAAGAGAAGTTTTATGTGTGGGAGATGAACGAGCGATACAAAGAGGGAGAAAAACAAAAAAGGGAGAAAAGCAAAAAGTATAGAACTTCTGTAACTTTTCGACTTTTTAATTGTTTTATTTTATTTTTTTATTTGCTTTTCTCTATACTTTTCAATTTTAGTACATTCGTGCATTTCGTGCTACATAGGGCATTCTGCAGCAGCTCTCATATTATTTTGTTTTCTTAATTAAAAATAAAAAAAAATTTATTCATCATCTTAATTTTAATATTTTTTTAATATTTTATAATTTAATATTAAATAATAAATTTATAAATAAAATATAATAAATAATTTTCAATCATCTAACACTATATTATAAAATAATTAAAAGATGATAAAAATTATAATGATGTTCAAAAATTATATATGAATGCATAAATATAATGAAGTCATTTTAAAAAAATAAGATTTATTATTAATAAATTAATTTTTTTATATAAATTTCTTATTTATTTATTTTTTTAAAAATATTTATGCGATGCTGACAAATTCAACTGCGTGTGAAGCTTCGAGGAAATTTCGTGATTCGACATCAATCACCCCACTTCTGGCCATTAAATGCCATTATTTTCCTACAATTAATGAATTAGATCGAACTGGACGCGTCAATGACAGGTTTGCAATCGGTGTCAGTCACCTATACTTGTTGCATAGGTAGCATAGATAGAGAGCTCAACTGCAACTGAAATTAATTATATATATATATATATTATACGTATATATACGACCCTTAAAATATTACAGAATGAAGTTATAATTCTTAAGAGTAGAGTATTGGTATTTGATTAATTAAATATATTTTTATCTTTAAATTTAATAAATATTATCTATATTTATTTCATATTAAATTAATTAAATTATTTTTATTCAAACTATAAGTTACAGTAAATTTATTATTTTTTTCAAATATTAAAAGAATTATAACAATTCTAAAAATATTTTTTGATATTATTATATTATATATATGAGATTTTTATTCATATGAGATTTTACTATTTATATACATATGAGATGATTATATTATAGATTGTTGGATTGTGAAAATAAAAATGAATATGATTTATTAGAGGTTATTGAAGATTATGAAAATAAAATAAAATTTAATTAAAAAAATATAAATAATAAAAAAATAATATTTTATTATTATAGAAAATGTGATGACTAATCTAATATAGACTTTAAGTTTTAAATGATTAGTTAAAGGTAAAAAAGTTACATATTAATCAAAATTTAAAGAATAAGATTGTCAATCTAATACTAATACTCTTAGTAGTGGTTTCTTTATCTTTATTTTTATTTTTAAATTTAAAGAATATGTCTTTAAATTCATCTATATTGACTTATGTATTTTTAAATTTTTACATAGTTATAAATAGTACTTCTTGAAGCACTATTCATTCTTCAAGCATTATTTACTTTTTTTTTTCTCTCATATATATCCATTAAAATCAACTTTGTAGAATTTATATTAAGATGATTTTGATACATAAAATTTATATTAAGTTGATAATACAAAGTAGATGTTAATTGTAAAATATATATAAAAAAAAATAATTTTAGAAAACAAATAAAAAATTAAAAAAAAAATAATATTTTATTATTATTTAATTCAAAGATGCATAAACTCATATGGGAGTTCTTTTTCATATGCAAAATTATTATTCAGAAAGGATAATTTTATATATGAAGATGCATTAACCACTACTAATGTTCTAATATTGAAACTGAATTACACGCGTGTTGACGCAAAAATTATAAATTAATGGTGTTTTTCTAGCCATATATTGATCGGCAAATTAAATATTCAAGTAATTTACTTTGCTTTTCATGATCTTGTTCTTAGTCGTGTCATCCTCCACCGTCGTCAGGATTTTAACAGCTAGAACTGATCTAGATTTTTATCCAAGCTGAAGCAGGTGCTCTCCTCCAAAATTACAACCATCATCATGATTTTCACTACTAGAACTCGAGATTTTTATCCAAGCAAGTGCTCGATCTCCTCCAAAATTACAAGCATCATCATGATTTTAACGACTAGAACTCAAGATTTTTATCCAAGCAAGTGCTCGATCTCCTCCAAAATTACAAGCATCATCATGATTTTAACGATTAGATCAACTCGAGATTTTTATCCAAGTAAGTGCTCTCCTCCAAAATTACAAGCTAGCATCACGATCGTGATTTTAGCGGCCAGAACTCGAGATTTTTATCCAAGTAGGTGCTCTCTCGAATCTTAATTAGGTCGGTCGATCGGATTATAAAGTAGAACTGCAGAGATCGAGTTGGTGTCATGATTGGATTATAATGCAAAGATCGAGTTGGTGTCATGATCGGATTATAAAGTAGAACTGCAGAGATCGAGTTGGTGTTATTTCACGTTAAAAGATATCGCGCGTCCACTAACTTTGATTCTCAGCATCGCACCGATGAGTATTTTTTAAAAAGATATCCTAATATTATATCGTATGCCTGGTATTTGCTTTCTAATTATTTCTTAATTCCCAGCTAGCCCACTTCCATCTTTAATCTCTATTTCATGTATCTGGGTTTGAGAAAATGTAATCATGCAGACGACGGCATGATTGTTGACAGAGTGATCAACATGAACCCGCCACAGAAAAAATAATAAAAGAAATTAATAAAATATATGGTAGTACTCATATCGACCTGAGAAAACTCAAAGCAAGCGTGCAGCTAGGGACTTCCACTCATCATGTATTTCCCTATAAGTCCTTAAATTAATTTTTATGTTGAGAAAGCATAGCCTACCAATTAAATGTTGTTATCATTCATGTCATGTGGTAGTTCACGTTTTTTCTATGAATTAGCAGTACCTAATAAAGTTAGGTCAAACGACTAAGGCTTCGTTTGATAAGTAAATTTATCTTAATTTATTTTTATAATTTTTTTAAATCTTAACATAAAATATAATAAATAATTTAATTTTTTTAAATCTTAAAATAATAATAATATTAAAAAATTATATTCTAACAATATTTTATCATCTCAATTCAATTCAACATCTAAGCGTAATCTAAAAAAAAAGAAAAAGAAAAGTTTTTTTGGTGGGTGATCTGAAAGGCATATATATAAACCTTATCAATGTGACATAAATTAAAAGTTCACATTATTGAAAAGCATTGGCCGCCCTTGAAAAGTTCACATTATTGAAAAGTTCACATTAAAGATATATAATAATATATATCTTTAAAAAAATCTTATTCATGCTAATTATAGATCTGAATTCAAGCATTTGAGAGAGTGTACGTACATGATGTAATTCTATTAATGTTTCTCTTTCCCTCTTAATTACATGGCTGGCTAGCTAGCTAGCTGTTTGGTTTCATATTGTTTTCAAAGTTTTCGATTTTTTATTAAGTTTTTAATTCAATCCAATCTTTTTAAATTTCCAAAACAAGTAAAATACTTTAAAAAAATGAACTAATTAATTTTCTTGGTTTTTGTGCAAAAGTATAAAAATCAAAACTAAACTTAAAAAGGATCAACTCTCGCAAAAACTTTATCCTAAACTATTTTCAAATCTAGCTTACTTTGAGAATTAACCGATCTAATACAAAGCACATTTTAAAAGATATTATTCAAATTATTCCCCATTTTTCCTACCTATTTTCACAAAAATCAATAAATGTACATCTACATTTTCCTCAAAACTTTAAAAAAGTTATACCATACCAACCCAACAACTTTTTGCATAGACTCTACTATAGATCTGTCACTACTTTATCACACATTTCATATATATTTTTTTTAACTTTATGTCATATCTATTACCATCACTTTCAATCTCTCTTTGACCTCTCTCTCTCTCCTCAAGCTTTCTTTTCGACTCCTCTCTCTCCTCAAGCTCTCTCTCTCTTCGACCCCCTCTCTCCTCAAACTCTCATCGGCCTCTCTCTTTTATCTCTCTCCTCAAACTCTCTCTCTCTTCAACCCCTCTCTCTCCTCAAGCTCTCATCGACCTCTTTCTCTTCGATCTCTCTCTCTTCAAACTCTCTCTCTTCGGCCTCTCTCTCCTCAAGTTTCTCCGACGGCCTCCCTCTTCACAAATTTTGTTAAGGGTGGTGTTAAGCGGGGGCTGTAGTATTTATTTAATATATATTTTATTTAAATAATTTTTATATAGATTTTTTAATATTTTAAAATATTTTAAAAAAATTAAATTAAATTAAAATATTATTAAGAAAATATTTTTTTAATCCAAAAGTAAAAAATATATATTAAAAAATACTTTCTATTTTTTTATAATTTTTTATTTTATTTCATGATTAAAAAAATATTTTTTAATAATATTATGATTTTTTTAAAAAATATTTAAAATAGTCATATTACAGTCCCGTTGGGGGCTCCCGTTGAGCTTAACATGTACTTTTTTATGTGTAATTTTTTAATTTATTTTTTATATAGATTTTTTTTACACTTATAAATATTTTTAAAAAATAAACTAAATTTAAAATATCATTAAAAAACACTTCCTTAATCATAAAGTAAAAAAAAAAATCATTAAAAAACACTTCCTTAATCAGAAAGTAAAAAAAAAATCATTAAAAAACATTTCCTTAATCAGAAAGTAAAAAACAAATCATTAAAAAACACTTCCTTAATCAGAAAGTAAAAAAAAAAAACACTTTCTTAAATAGAAAGTAAAATACAAATCATTAAATATTAATTTTTATTCTACTTCATAATTAAGAAAATATTTTTAAATAATATTATAATTTTTATTTTATTTTTTAAAATATTTAAAATTATTAAAAATATCTATATAAAAATAAATTAAAAAAATATATATAAAAAAATGCTACATGCCCCAGCGGGAGCCCCCAGCGGGGCATGTAGCATTTTCCTTTTGTTAAAGGGAAGAGAAGGAAAAAAAAAAAACCCCACACGTGAGGTGTGGGGTGTGAGATTAACAAGAGCTACTGATCCATAAAGTTTTTCTTTCTCATAACTTGGAATTATTAATTGACTGGCTAGTAGATGTAGTTGGCCTAATTTCTCATAACTCGGAATTATTAATTGACTAGCTAGTAGATGTAGTTGGCCTTAAAGCGAGAGACTTAATTTAAATGTAATAAAAGAATGAGACTTATGTTTATAGACCTTTTATTAACGCAACTTCTATTCATAGAGAAATGTTTATTTGAAAGTGCATAAGCGTTTTGAAAAAAGTGAGTAAACACGAGATCACTACAACATAAAGGCTCTTTAGGGACGAAATTTTTCATCCCGAATTATAATCATTTCATCCCAAAATATTTTTTAGAACGAAAAAAATTCGTCCAGAGCTCGTTCCAACAACACTATCTCAAAAGATATATTGGGACGAAAATCACCATTTCGTCTTTTTGGACGAATTTGAAGGAAACCGTTCGAACAGAAATTTTTTTGTCATTGTTGAAATTCGTCCCAAAATATCGTTCGAACGGTTACAATTGTGCGTTCGAACATGATTAATTTGTTTGAACGATTGCAAAATACGTTCGAACAAAAATAAATTATACACACGTTTGAACGGTATAAATTTAGCTTTTCCTTCGAACGTTAAAGGGGCAGATTGAACGGTATAAGCGTTCGAACGGTAGAAGTTATGTTCGAATACTACGAAAATAAATGGCGCTCGAACGTTATGTGATCGTTCGAACGCTACAAAAATAAATGGCGTTTAAACGTTATGTGATCGTTCGAATGATTTAATAAATTATGTTCGAACGTTACGTGGTCGTTCGAACGATAACTATTTTATTTAAACTCAATAATATAATAAAAAATCAAATAGACATTCATAATATTTGAAAAAATACATTAGAAACTGTTTAATACTCACATAAGTTTTATAATAACTGCGAACTAAATAAATAACTGTGAGACTGGCATTGTTCATACATAAATAGATAATCCCAAAATCTATATGCAAAAAACCATCAATTGCTTGGAGGCATGTACTATTGCATAAGCTGCTGTATTTTGAGTTGCATCTGCCTTATAAACTCTTCTTGTTGTTCTTCATGTTGTTTGAGGTGCATCTCCATGTCTGCTTATTTTTCCAATTGAGTATCTAACTCATGTTGCCTTACAGTCATTTTTGTTATTCTGAAATTTGCATTCTCTAGCGCTATAGAAGTCATAGATGCGAACCCAAAATTAGAGAAAAATGGAGAAGGCTTTACACAGCGACTCAAACCTCTCAAATATCCTGAATATTGACCAAGAAATTGTGTAAAAATATCAATATCACTTGTTGAGAAATTTTGATCAGAAGCAGATTCAGCACGTAGGGCAACCATTTTATCATAGACATATATAACATAACGAATTCATATCGTCATAAATATTCTAATATATTTAATTAAAACAGGATATAATACTTACATAATTTTCACGAGCATCAAGATGAGTCCACTCTCCATTACGATTAGTGTGCGATGTAGCATATAATTTTGTCATATCATAATTGGTATCTGAATCTTGCTACAATAAATATGTGTTAAGATATAAAGTCATTATGATTCATCCAAATAATTAACTATATCTAATAAAAAAATAGTAATACCAATTTCTTAGAGAGGCGATGGAAAGATCTTGAACCTGTATAATGATTAAATTTTAATCTATTTGTTTTGTTAATAGAACTTCACTCCTGCAAAGAAATTGAAAATATTACCCGTTCTTCAAATCATTTCTGGAACTCCTCTTCATGTTTCTAGTTTATATCATTTACTCTCAGCTCCTTGAGTACGTTAATATAATCACTGAAATTGATGATTACCACAAATCTTTTATATTCTTATAATTTTTCTAAAGTAAACAAGCGAATTTAAATTAAGAAAAAGTTATAACTTACTTCAAGTGGTTCTCTATCTCAGGTCAATTATTCAGCACGTACCACTGAACTTTCTCGAATACTCTTTCACACAAGTCATAACTACGCACTACACTAATTGGACATACTTGTTGGGAAAACACAGAGAACATATTCCGTTATCTTGCTCGGTCAACGTCAAAGTTTCTTTCCGACTGATCAAACCAAGTGTCAACTCCATAGAAATATTTGGAATAGAATGTATGTCACTCATCGTCAATATATGCTTCTGCAATTGATCCTTCTGGGTGGGCCTTGTTACCCACTGTATGTTTCAACTTTCCAAGAAATCATTCAATGGGATACATCCATCTATATTGAACTGGTCCTGCAAGTCAAGCCTCACGTGACAAATAAACGGCTAGGTGAACCATGACATCGAATAATTAAGGTTGATAAATACTTTCTAGCTTACACAATATTATGGCAATTTATCATTCCATTCGATCCAAAGCTTCTACATTCAACGTCCTAACACATAAGTTTTTAAAAAATGCACCAAACTTAGTCAAATTCGCTTGCACATCTCTTGTCGAATACCCACGGATACCAATAGGCAAGACACGCTGTAAGAAGACATGATAATCATGATTTTTTAATCCAGTTATTTTCTAATCATTTGTTCTTACACACCTTGTTAGATTCGAGGCATAACCATCCGGTAATTTAATCTTCATTAGCCACTCACAAAATGTAACATTTTTGTTCCTTGATAATGTATATCACCCAATCGGCATGTAGACAGACGAATCATTTTCTTGCAATTGCATTTCCTGTCTTATTACCAACCGCTTCAAATCCTTCCTTGAGTTTAATGTATCATTTGTTTTTCCTTCAATTGATATTAATGTTGCAAATATGGATTTGTAGATATTTTTTTCAATATTCATAACATCAAGATTATGCCGCAATTTTAACTTCAACCAGTACGGGAGTTCGAAAAATATACTCTTCTTCAGTTATTTATCCAATTCAACTCATTCGTAGCTCGTTTTTTCTTTCATTATTTTTTACCAAATTCATTACAACCAACATCTATAAATTATGCAAGTACATATTCGCCAGATAAATATGGTGGAGGTTAGCCTCATTCAATAGTTCCATCAAACACTCTAGAATTTCCACGTCATCTATGGTCACCAGGTAAAAATCGACGATGACCCACGAAACATAATTTCCTCCCGTATGTATGTCATTCAGATTTTGTATGTTTATTACAAGTTGAACATGTCATTTTCCCTTTAGTACTCCAACCAGATAAGTTTTCATAAGCGGAAAAATAATTTATTGTCCATAACACAACAACATGCGTCTTGAACGACTTCCCTATTGATGAATCAAATGTGACAACCCCATTCTCCTAGAAATCTTTCAATTCTGTAATCAATGGCTGTAAGTGTATGTCTATATCATTTTCCGATGATCTCAGACCTGAAATGAGCAAACTCATCATGAAATATGGATCTTTCATACATTTCCACGATGGTAGATTATACGACATAAGTACAACTGGCCAAGTACTATGACTAGTACTCATGTTCCCAAATGAATTAAATCTATATGTTGCCAACCCAAGTCGCACATTACGTGATTCTTCAGCAAATCATGGATTTTCCTGATCAAATTCCTTCCACACCAGGGAGTCAGCAGGATGTTACAAAATATCATTATTCCTTACTCTGTCTGATGAGTGCCATGTCATGTCTAAATCATTTGCACGTGACATAAATAATCGTTATAATCTATGTATCAATGGAAAGTGACATACGACTTTTTGCTTATCTAATGTCCATCTTGATTCGTGACATATGAGACACTTGTTCAACTGCTCATTCTCTCGCCAAAATAATATGCAGTCATTCTTACATGCATATTTTACTTTGTAATCAAATCTGAGTCCTAGTTTCAACTTTTTTGCTTCATAGAAGTTACGAGGTAAAATATTGATTGTTGGCAGTGCCTCTTTAAACAACTCAAGTAACATATTGACTACCTTAATAGATAATCGACACATTGATATTATGTGAATCTGTCTTACTGTAAATGACAACTTACTGTATCTTCTGCATCCTAGATATAGCTCACGCTATGAATTATTTCACAATCATGCAAAAGTATTATAACCCTATCATTTGAGCTTGATGTATTCGTGTTACCTTCATCTATAAACATTCTTACATCGATGTCTCTTAACATTTACTCCATATTCTCATCGTATTCATCTCTAACAACCTCTGTTTGTACATCTTCATCGATCTCTTTTTTTTTTCATGTGGAGCCTCAAACGAAGTTGGATATGGTTCGCCGTGTAAGACCCAATCAGTACAACCATTGTCAATACTTTTGACAAACAGATGCTCTCTCACCAAGTCTATCTTATAAGAATACAAATTCATACATTCTCTGTATAGGCATCTAATACGCCCATCACTATCGCATGTACCCAATGCTAACTATAAGAATTTCTTAACACTTTCAGCATATACATTATAATTCTGACCCAATCGATCATTAATTCTCATCCAACTTTTACCCATGTCAACTATCTTCATTACAAATAATCACGTGTGCATCAACAAACAAACATGTATCATGTATCAATAAAGGAGTATGCCACCTTTCACCGGGTCGTTGGTCTTATCCCGTTTGGGATTGTAAGATCATAGTCACTGACCTATCATTTATTATTTGTCACATCCAACGAAATCTCGGCAGCATCTCCTCATAGTTATCCAAATATGCTCATTTGGTTATGTGCACTGAAGATTAACACGTCGTTGCACCATCATTGAAATTGCATATCCGGAGAACAATAGATGAATCTACCAAAATCATAAAATTGGACGATAACAGATATAGTTCGATAGTTTGCGAGAATGATCTTACAATCTCAAACTGCCCACTCTGGACAATTCAAGAATAATCAATCAAGTATTCATTCGGATTGATAACTCTCGAATTGGTCTAAAGTTTATTTTGATGAACAAACAATGTAAGATATGCTAACATATGTCAAATAATAACAACATTTTATTTATATAACAATTCAACAAAAACATAATTATTAAGTATTATTTAAAGATTTAGTAGTATTTTAATTTAAATACTTCATTTTATTAATTTAGAATTAACTATTTAAGTATTAATAAATCTTAACTATTTGTATTTTATTTTAAAGATTTAGTAGTATTTTAATTTAAATACTTCATTTTATTAATTTAGAATTAACTATTTAAGTATTAATAAATCTTAACTATTTATATTTTAATTTAAAGATTTAGTAGTATTTTAATTTAAATACTTCATTTTATCAATTTAGAATTAACTATTTAAATTTTATTAAATATTAACTATTTGTATTTTAATTTAAAGATTTAGTAGTATTTTAATTTAAATACTTCATTTTATTAATTTAGAATTAACTATTTAAGTATTAATAAATCTTAACTATTTGTGTTTTAATTTAAATATTTAGTAGTATTTTAATTTAAATACTTCATTTTATTAATTTAGAATTAACTATCTAAGTATTATTAAATCGTAACTATTTGTATTTTAATTTAAAGATTTAGTATTAAATATTTTTATTTTTATTTAGTTTAAGTATTTTTAAAATTATTTTTGAATAATCATTATTGACAACTATCCTAATATAATCTAATTTCTAATTGTAAATACATTGATGTATAGTTTCCGTTCGGACGGTGCTAAACTATGTTCGAACATAACATACTCGTTCGAACGGTAATCCTAAACCGTTTGAATAGGTTCATTCCAGATTTCAATTCTCTTCAATAACGGGAACACAAACAACAATATCAAGAACATACAAATTTTCAACATTGCAACATATTATATTCAAACCAAAATGAGAATATAAAAAACATACCTGGATTTTGGGAAATGAAAAGGCAAGGAGATTAGACTATATGTCGTGTATCCAATGCGAATGAGCTCCCTAAAAATTAGTAAAAAATAATGAATTAATCCGAGAATAATTGACTGAGATGAAAACTCTTTTGAGTTTGAGGGCTAGATTGAGGGAGAATGTCGCTGGTTCGTGAATGGGCTCTGGTTCGTAAGAGATTGAGAGTGGAAGAGAGCTAAATTGTGAGGTTCTGTTGTGTATTTGCAGAACATTTCCTGTTCGAACGGTTATTTACTAACCGTTTGAACGTGAAACTATAAAGTGACAAAAATTTCCCTCCTAAATTTTCACGTTTGAACGTATAAATAGTAGGTTCGAACGGTAATGGATGCATTGTCGCTCTGGTATTAACTGTTCGAACTCTTATTATTAACAGTTCGAAAGGTTTGGTAAATATTTAATAATATTTTTTTTTACACAATACCTTTAAATATAAGAATAACATTAATATATATAAACATATTAGATGATACTATAATTTAGTATCATAGTAATATCACATTATAATATATAATTGAGATATTATATATTATATTATAAATTATAATAAAGTATATATGAATATATAATATCATACTAATTAAATTATAAGTAACATATACATGGTATCAACATATTGTCTCATTTGTAGTACTAACATATATAGTGTCATCTAATTAGACTATAACTAAAATATATTATGTTAATATATTAGACTATATATAACATATATATAGCATCATATATAGTGTCATTTGTAGTACTAGCATATGCAGTATCATCTAATTAGATTATAACTAAAATATAATATGCTAATCTATTATACTATAGATAACATATATATAATATTATATACAGTGTCATCTAATTGGACTATAACTAAAATATATTACGTTAATATATTAGATTATATATAACATATATATAGTATCATATATAGTGTCATCTATAATACTAGCATCTATAATGTCATCTAATTAGACCATAACTAAGATATAATATGTTAATATATTAGACTATAGATAACATATATAACATATATATAATATCATATATAGTTTCATCTATAGTACTAGCATATATAGTATCATCTAATTAGACCATAACTAAAATATAATATGTTAATATATTAGACTATAGATAACATATATATAGTATCATATATAGTGTCATCTAATTAAACTATAACTAAAATATAATATGTTAATATATTAGTATAGTATTTAAATATATTGAAGTAAACCGTTCGAATGGTCTTGCATATACAAGTTGTTGCGGACGATCATTTTCACGGACGCCGAACTACTCACAAAACGTTGTTTTCTCCAACATAACCATCCATCTCCGCCATTTAAAGCCGCCGTTGCCGCCACGAACAGTACCCAGTCGAAGCCTCTTCCTCTAAGCATCGGTATGCTATTTTTCTAACCATTTTACCGTTTTTTTTATAGATTATTTGTTAAAATTAGGATAAAATAATTTATCTATCAATACTCACTGTAGATTTGCTTAAATCCATTGTAGAAATATTTATTTAAGTCTCTTTGTATTACTTTGTTGAAAAATCCATGTAATCGGAGGATTCCATGGATTTCAATGGCGAGTTGACTCAGCGTCGTCATTGAGTTTCATTCGCATACCGCTCGAACGCTGGGTAGGGCATTCGAACTGCACGAACCAAACAAGTTTATTAATTAACTGTTTGAATGTTGTTTTAGACATTTGAACATTACCTCGTTCGACCGTTGTTTTATACGTTCGAACTATATAAGCCAAACATGTTTACATACCGTTCGAACACTATTTTAGGCGTTCGGACGGTATAATTAAATTTAGTAATATTAGTAAATCGTTATTTTTATTTCATATTATAGTTCTATTAAATATTAAAGAGAATATAATAGAATATTAACAAAATTTATCACATTTTGTTAAATATTTAATTTCTATTAATATTAATCTAATTAATATTAAATAATGTGATATTATTTTTATAAAATTATGTTGTTCACAATGTGTCACTTTATTAAATTATTATTCGTATGTAATTTAATGATTAATGATTAATTATATTTTTATCATTAATGTTCTATTGATAAGCTCTTTAATTGTAAATTTCAGATTGATTAAAATGTCTTCTTCTAGGGCAGGACATAAGCGACGCAATCCAGTTGAGACTAGTATCAGTCTAGGCAGGGAGAGGACTGTTTCACTAGAGCAACAAGTGAAGCTTTATGACTTCTAGAGTCTTGTCTGGGAGGGTTATTCCCTGCCATCAGTTTTCAGCGATCATGGTTGAGGTCCTATCTTAGATGAGCGAGAGGAATTATGGGAGACCGTCTCCTATATTGACATTGTTTATGAGTTCTATAGAGAGTTTGGTGGTACCAGCCCAGATGACGGAGGGGTATACAAGATCCTTTTCCGAGGAATTCCAATTGTATTTTCACTGGGCGGACTTGCTGAGCATCTCGGTATTCCTAGGCTGCCAGATGCATATCCGGAGACAGCTGAGGAGTAGCCACCAGTTTATGCAGATGATGTCGATACCCTTGCTGATCATGAGGTGATGGGACGAAGAGCATCAAGCAGACAGATCTATATTTTTTCTTCAAGATCCTGAATTTGATAATTGCCAACAATATTGACCCTCAGCAGCACGAGATAGAGGTTGGCATTGATTTGAAGAAATTTATGATGCGGGTCGCTCGTGGTATTCCTATTGACCTGGTGGAGTATATATTCGATAGGATTCGATCAGTCCTAGTACATTTCGATGGATATACTACCATTCGGGATCCTCATCACCCGATTTCTGCTATTTTTGCCGATGTCGTACCTGATGTTGCTGAGCGTAAACGGGAGTTGATAGGAACGATCAAAGGCACCACCCTCTCACACAGCACATGACACTTGAGACTGCTTCTTAGTGGACATGTCTCAGACCCAGTTCATCCTTAGAGAGATGCACAACCAGGAGATCATGGAGTATCGGCCACTGAGACATTCAGACAGGCCGAGGCATCAGTACACAGCTACTCATGAGGACATGGTCGAGATTGTGCATGCAGTGATCAGTGGACAAACATCAACGATGATCGATGTAGTGCGTATGAAGGTTCGTTCTGCTGTGTCTGAGTTTAGTACAGAGATTACTGATAACATCACTGAGTTACGTATGAAACTTGATGCCATGTATCCTACTCAGGTCTCCATCAGTACTCGATTGACACAGATAGAGAAATGCTTAGCTGCAGTCAAGGAAGTGTGCAAAGAGTTGAGGTCGTAGTACTTTTTATATTTTATTTATTTATTTTGTTTTTAGAGGACAATATTTAGTGCCTTGTAAATTCAGTATTTAATTATGAATTAATATTATTTTATATTTTATAAACTAATTATTAATTTATATTATTCCTATTATTTAATTGATAAATTTTTTATAATTACTAGTTAATATAAATATAATTCTCTTAAAAAAAACATATGATCACCGCTTGAACCCTACAAATAACGTTCGAACAGTGCTAATTCATCATTCAAACGGTAAAAATTGTACATTTAAATAGTGCTTATTCATCATTCGAATAGTGAAAATTGTACGTTTGAACGGTAGAGCAACTTTCCGCTATAATAATTTTACTTAACGCGCCAAAATGTACATTTGAACAGTGTTGATTCATCATTCAAACGGTGAAAATTGTACGTTCGAACAATAGAGCAATTTTTCACTATAATAATTTTACTTAACACGCCAAAATATACGTTCGAATGGTTAAATTTAACCGTTCGAACGTTAAAACATTACATTCGAACGGTTTCATTATTATGGATAAAATATTTCATCCCTAACTATACCGTTTGAACGCGTTTGAACGGTATTGTTCTCAATGTTTTGAAAATCATTTCGTACAGGTCAGTACGACCGGTATTTGCCGTACCGACCACTGGACCGGTACAGGTACTACCTGTATTTCGTACCGGCCGAAATACCGGCCGTTTCGGTCTGTGTTTCGGCCTGTACCGGCCTATGTTTTGGCTTGTACCGGCCGATATTTCGGCCTTCATTTTTTATTTATTTTTTTAATTTTTTCAAACTACAAGCTCATTTTTTGACTCCCAATTCAGATTAGATTATTTATAATTTATATATATGTATTTATATATAATTTATTTATATATAGACTATTATTTTAGAATATAATTTTGAAATATAATTTATTTATATATCGACTATCCCGAAATGTTATTCCGAAACGTTATTCTGAAATGGTACTGGCATCGAAATATTTCGTTCCAGTGCCTTGATCGGTACAGCGTTTGGTACGGTATTCAAAACATTGATTGTTATTCTATCATTTTTTTGGTATGAAATCTGAAATTCATTCCTAAATCTCACTTTTTGGGATGATTTTTATTTCGTTTCAAAATAAAGTCGTCTTAAAAAGTCTTTTTTGTTATGTAGACTTACAAGAAAAAAATTAATTTTTTAAAATTAATTTTATAGCGGATCTATACCAATCAAAGAAATTACCGCGAACATTCTATGATAGTGGAAACGACATTATATAAGTCAATCAATGCGGGACATTGATGATCATGACCCGCGTGCTATATGGTTTAGAATTTTTTTTTAATTTTTGATACCTTAACAGTAGTGCTCATTACAATTTTCTTTCTGTGCCGGGGGAGGCAAAGTACGTGCACTTGCATCCAGAATTTTCAGCTTGTTTTTCGAGGAAGTCCGGTATCAGGTTTGGAATGCATTGACTTGGAACTTTTTAAATCTCGATTTTTTGTTTTTGCTTTTTCGCTAATGCCGGCATATATGCTATTCGTTTAAAGGACTTGAGAATCGAATAAGTGGCCGTCCAATGTGGATGGAATTAAGCTCTTTATATTTGGTGATTTATGCGTAATCTACTGATCCATTATTTATTCTTCTGATGAGTAAAAAATAATAAAAAGAAATACTCCATTATTTATGCTTCCTAATTTTATAGCTACATCATGATATATATGTATATACATATATGTATATATATCTCTCTCTTAATTTGTTCTTGTTTCTTGCCTTTTGACAAAAATAATGCATGATTTTGACAGTAGCACTGCAAACTATTATTCAAGTACTAGATCTATATATCTTTTCTCTACGATCCGGGGGACAACATGAGGAGATTGATTCGAGATTCTTTGATCAATTGGACATGAAGTGCAGAGGCGATGATCAGCTAGCTTCGTCGTTCCTGGGGGCTGCTTCAATTCCTGGCCTCTAGATCGGCCGGTCGGTTTCAACCAGGTACGTATCTTCTGCCTTATTCTAATGTATAATATATAATCCAGCTTGTTCAATCGCATTCGGTCTCTTGTTCGAATATCATTGATGTCACTTCCCCTTCAAAGTTCGTCCCAGCTTTCGATCCCACTCAAAATGCATGGTGGCAGAAAAATGAATCATATATATATATTCGCTGCACATCCTCTTTTGACAATTCTGAGCATCAAAGCGTTGAAAAGGGGGCCGGGATCATCAGATCAGGAATAGATAGATAGATAGATAGATAAATAGATCGAATATGATTCTGGACGTGGACGATTAATATATGATATGATAAATATTAGATCATGATCATGTATTAATTGGCATAACTTCCCAAAACCCCCCCCCCAAAAAAAAAAAAAAAGGCCACCGCCGGAAATAAATAAAAGGAAACTTCAAAGAAAGCTTCGTGCAATTATTTCACAATATATGATATGATAAATATTAGATCATGATCATGTATTAATTGGCATAACTTCTCAAAACCTCCCCTCCAAAAAAAAAAAAAAAGGCCACCGCCGGAAATAAATAAAAGGAAACTTCAAAGAAAGCTTCGTGCAATTATTTCACATACACGTACAACTGCTAGAAATAAATTAACACTATACACAGTATACTCCACACATGCAACCCATAGAAACGACGTAACGTACGTCGATCGGCATGTAACTGAACACATGGCCGGGGCCATGTGTTTCCACAGAATATTAATTTCCCATCAATCTAGTGAATTTCTCAACCCTTTCTAGCTTCTCGACTAATGTACGTTCAAGTTCAGTACGATTACCATATCCATATATTAAAGGGTAGTCATTTATCTGGCATGTTGGGACGTTAGGGCAGGTTTGGGGCATAAAATAAAATATAAAATTTTTATCTCATCTCATCTCATCATTACATTTTTTTCAAATTTCCATATAAAATATAATAAATAATTCAACTTTTTCAAATCTTAATACACATTTTTCAAATCCCAAAATAATAATAATATTAAAACTTAATATTTTAAATTTCAAAACAAAATATAAAATTCTCATCTCACCCCCCAAACCTACTCTAAAAATTTCCGTGGGTACTCTCAAAGTTTGTGCATGCATGTGTGTGTATATATATATATATATATAATATGTATGACATGATAAAGATAAGAACAATACTATGTACAATCTTTATTTGAGGATTGTAAAGGAAGTTTAAGTAATTTCATTTTTAAAATTTTTTAAAATTATAAAAATATCAATTTTAAAATGGTATTTTTTCTTATTTAATAAATAACCTGCACATGTAATCTCTAAGGGCAGGTTTGGGGTGAGATGAGACACAAAATTCTCATCTCATCTCATCTCATTATTACACATTTTTCAAATCTCTATATAAAATATAATAAAAAATTCAATTTTTTCAAATCTCAATTCAACTTTTTCAAATTCTAATACAATAATAATACTAAAATATAATATTTTAAATATTAAAATAAAATATAAAATTCTCATATCACTTTTCAAATATGCCTTTATATAAACTATAAATAAAATTTCTCTAAAAATAAAGTTCCAGTTCACATGCAAAGAACGTCCAGGCTTTAAACGAAATTATCATATTTAAAACAGAGACTTTCGGTTCCGACTTTTCTTTTTTTACTACATTTGACAAATCCTCAATATTCTCACGGAAGTTGCTTCGAACATCACATATGGAGTGAGTAGTACTACTAACTCTGCATGCGCAGTTCTGAGTCATGGCTGACATTGACAAGGGCCACAATGTCCGAACTCCGAACCGTGTGCCATGGGTTAGAATTATTTTATTATTATTTAATATTTTATTATTAATATTTACAAATTATCTTACATCAGCTCAGCATCCAAACTAAGAATATTAATCTACTTATATATAAAACTAAAAATTTTGATACGATGAAGATACAAAAGTCAATAAAATACCATCGATGTATATAATATATATAATATTTTCTTCTTCTTAATCGGACTATAATGATTCAACTGTATCGTTATTATATAGTGAAGTTCATTATAATAAAATTAATTTTTAAAATTAACTACATATTCTATATCCACTTGTGCTTCTTGAGAGCCAAGCTCTATATGCATGAGTGGCAGGATCCATGCCATTCAATTTAGCTAGTGGCTTCTACCAAAAAGAAATTAGTCACAACTACTAGCTCGAGCTAGCTAGTGAGCAGGATCCATCCATGCCATTCAATATTCATGTGGTACTGATTTGTTCTTCGAGAAGATTAATTATCTTAGCATGCATATATATATATATATATATATATATATATACACACACCCTTATATTTACTTATTTGTATTTTATTGACCCTTTTTAAAATTCTATCTCAACATTATGACCTCCGCGTATTCTCTGCTAGCAAAAAATGGAGACGAAATTACTATAAAAAAACTACTTATTTGTTATAAACTATTTCTTGCGAAAATGATTTTTTCCTGTTAAAAATAATATATTTTCATCCTAAATAACCATTATTATTACAAATGATTCGTCACAAATGTTCATTTTTTTTGTAGTGAATGTTTAACAATAAAGATCTGTTAAGAATATAATCAATGCTCGATCATGGGGTTGTAATTATTTAATATCTTTAAGGATATTAGGGCATTTTAAAATTTGAGTTCAATATAGAAGAGGTAAATCACATGAATGTTTGGAGGAATTTATCAAGAAAAGCACAAAACACAGTTAATGGCACAAACTAATTCTTCTTTTTGATCGTCAAATTAATTATTAATAATATATAGGAATAAAATAACAAATTCATGAATCAAAACACCAATTACATCATGAGTTTTAATTAACCTATCCTTGATCAGCTACAATTATATATATTACAAAAAAAAAAAAGTATTTGTATTACGATCCCACATCGGCTAAGTATGAGATTGATTGGTGGTTTCTAAATCTCTAAGCACAATTTCTTTGTAAGTTGGTTTTCAAGAGTGGGTTCTATCTAGTAGGTTCATAACAAATGGTATTAGTGCCACCCCACATATGTAGTTTATGTTCGCACGGTTGTAATCGTGCGGTATAAGGGGTGATGCCGATATGACAGTGTTCGTTCGGGGCTAGGAAAGACCTAGCGCAAAGCCAGCCCATGCGAGCGCTGGGACCGTCGTGGACGTCGACTGTAGAACGTGGTGGTTGTTACGATCCCACATCGAATTGGTTTGTGGTTTAAAAGCTCCTAGGCACCATTTCCTTATAAGCTGATTTTTAATAGTGAGTTCTACCTAATGAATTCATAACAATTTGTGATGGATTGTTTCCGATGATAACGATTATTTACAACAAAAATATATTCATTTTGACAATAAATAATAATTTTCGTTAAAAATAACTAATCATAAATAATCAGTTCTCTCATGCATTGTATTAGGTCCAACTTCAAATTCAATCACAAGTACTACGTACCACTCAACACGCGCGACTCTATCTAAAATGACAAAATCGATCTCTTCGTCAAATTCCACGTACAGTATGTTTTGAATTTGTTTCAATATTGGTTTTATCTAATTCCTTCAAAGTCTTGTAAAGATTTACAATTTCTTCGGCATGTGCGCAACATATTCCAACAACGTACCATTCTTTTCTTCAAGTTCCTCCTAATTTCCTTAATTAGACCCAGTCATGCTAGATCTACTTTGACGTAGTGGTTGTTCAAAGTCATGTGCTTCCGTTTAAGGATTGAGATGATCTCAAGAATTTTTAGTTGGAGATATCAATTGGATTTGTGATATTTATTAAACATTCATTAAACTTTAAAAAAATAATATAAATACCATAATTATTATATGATCTAATATATTTGTCTCTCTTTTTTAAGAGTAGTACATATTACTAGTCTAAAAAAAGACAAGTTCCATCTTTTATAAAAATGTGAATCTCATTAAAAAAAATATTTTTTTTTAAATTTTTTTTATCGTGGGTTCACTTTTTATAAAGTACCTATATAAAATTGGGAAATGCTTTTCCCATATATAAAAGGTGGCCACCGATTGAACTTTTTATTTTTATTTTTTTATTCAATTGTTAAGTAAGGATATTAAAATAAATCTTTGATTTTTACTTTTTAAAAATATTTAATGAATTTAAAAAAATGTTTGAAAAAAAAAACAAATTTTCTTTTGCTTATTCGGTGGTCTCACTCTATGCATGGAGTAACACCATTCTATAAAATTTAGGAAAATGATAAGGTTACTATCCATTTGCTACTCATTTATTATTTTTTTTTATATTTGATTTTTTATTTTACTTAATGGTTAAGGAAATTACTATTAGTAAGTTTATATATTTTTTTAATTTTTTTCTTAATAATTAAAGATATTAAAAAAATATTTAAAATAAAATAATAAAATAATAAAAATACTATAAATAACAGATGGATAATAAATGAATAATAAGCCTACAACTATTCTAAAATTTATATATTGAGACTTGTGAAAATCATTATTTTTTTCAACGCGGCATCGGAAAAGACAATCCACCGAAAACTTTGTAGATACGTAAATTAGGATCCACCAAAAACTTGTAAGATACGTAAAGGATTCTTTTCCTTTTTTGTTTTTTTTTTGTTTTTGGACGGTTATATAAGAAAGTAACGTTTTCTTATATTTCTCTCGGAGGCAGCGTTAATCAGCAACAATCTGGCATCTCTCTAGCTAGTGACTTAACTCTTCAGTCCAAGAGTAATCTCTCTCTCTGTTTTCTTATATTTCTTATATTACGGGCGCCTTGTGCTGTTGTTTTCAATATTATTCTTTTTCTGTGTTTTTTCCCCTTCGCCACATGACTCGGTTGGATGAATAGAGTCTGTTCATTATAAACATGACGTACGTGTTAAAAAAAAATCCGAGGTATATATATATGCATGGCCAACTGGTAGAGGATCATCATGCATGTGATCACAACTAATTTAAGGTTAATTAATATATATATATATATATATGATCATCATATATATACACGTAGCATTCATCCCAATCGCACGTAGAACTTAAGCATATCTTATATACGTTACATGATTATCCAAGTCGTATGAACTTTTCTAGCTATATATACATCGCGGACTTCAGCCGCAAGCGAGTCGTACGTGATATTTGGGCTCGATTGTACGTACGTTCAGCCTAGCTAATTATTAATTAAGTACTGGACTTGAACTGATTTATCTTTTGCGTGACTTATGATCATGACTTGTTTTTATAATTATGCCTGGGTTGTTGATTTTGAGTTATGGTCTCTGGGGCCAAGTCTTCTGGGCGGGCAGCCAACGCTGCCAGATTAATTTATTTCCAGCCTGCATCGATTTTCTTTGGTATTTTTCCCGTAAACTTCAATGCAGTCCCCATTACCTGTATTTTGCCACTTGCCATTAATTAGTTGGAAAAGCTAGCTTAGTGGTCATCCTTTAGAAAGTACTAGTGCTCATGAGCCTGTAACTTGATGGCGAAAGAAAAAGAAAGTTGTAGATAACATTATCGCGTGCAATATTTGTACATATCTTCTTCTGATCTTTGTCTGTGATCGGTCGCGCGCCGCAGCAGCAGTTCGCCACGTGCCCTTAGCTTAGAACAATTTGCCCATGCTTGTTAGCCATGCAACCATGTCTTCCTTATGACTTTTAGAGATGCTTTTATACTGCATGCATGCAGTGCCTGGCATTGCCAAACATTGCCACCACTAGGACATGATCTTCATCGTTCATGTGCTGTAAACTTCTTAATTTTTCTAGACATTTTTCTGCTTGTCGGAGTTTTAAGCAGACAACTCCACAGACGAAGATGCAAATATTGACGAGAATTTGTTCATGATAGGACGCTTTCTTCTAATGACAACACTTGGAGCTCGACAACCAAAACAATTCATGAACGCCTATCACGTTAATGATCTTATTCATTTGATCGTCTTTTATTAACACGGGATACAAAAATCCATCTTGCACTATCTTCGAGCTTCTAATTACAATATTCTTGACATTGGTTTGCTGCTGTTATATATCTCTTGTTTTAATTGTTTTGGTCACGTAGCTTGGACTTTTAGATATCTTAATATTTAGAAAAAAATTTTCCTGCTCATCATCCCATATACTAGATTTATTTTAATTCTTTTTAGTTTTGTTACAGCTAAACTAATTAAATTTGTTTACTTATTATCCTGTACCACATAATTTATTATAAGAAAAAAATTAAAAAGATAAAAAAATATATATAATGTGTAGTATAGGAATGATCATGAATAAAATTTTTAGATATAACAAAAATTTTATCTCATCTAATCTCATTTCATTATTCTAATTTTTACATAAAATATAATAAATAATTTAATATTTTAAAATTTTAAAATAATAATAATATTAAAAACTATGTCATCTCAACTTATTTCTATCCGAACGGCACCACAGTTTTAGATTTCTATTTTTGTTATTGATGCCCCGGCCACACCTGGAACCACCCACCCACTACCATAAAAAAAAAGGCTAGGAAGTTTGAAGTTACTTAAAAAACATAGATTCACTTTAGATTTAAATAGCTTAAAGTTAAATAAAATATTATTAAAATAATATCTTTTAATATTATTATTTTTAAATTTAAATAATTAAATTATTTATTATATTTAGTGTAAAATTTTAAAAAAATTATAATAATTAGATAAAATGAGTTAAGTAATCCAAACGAAACTTATCCAAAATTGTAGGTTGTAATGTACTCGTAAAGTTATGATGCATGTGATTTCTTCTTTTTATAATATTGTATTAAGAGAAATTTAATAAAGTCTCATTTAATTATATAGATGAGATGAGATATGATCAGATAAAATAATATGAGACAAAATGATAAATTTATGAATAGTAATAAGATTATTTGTGATAGTAATAAGATAGTTTGAGTTAAGATTTTTATGAAATTTTGAGAAATGAGATAAAAAAGTTGAATAAAAATATTATAAAGTTAAAATATTATTTGAATATAATTTTTTAATATAAGTTTTGTTTTTAGATTTGAAAAAGTTGAATATTTTGTTTTATTTTGTTTGGAAGTTTAGAAAAATTATAATTATTAGATAATGATTAGATAAAAAATTAAAAAATTGAAATTGAAAAGTATTTATGTCTGAATAGTGTTTGAATGTTGTGATGAGATGAGATGGTCTATGAAACTAAACGAGGCCTAAGCCCTTATTTGATTACACACACCATCTCATCTCATCTTATAAATTTTTACATAAAATATAATAAATAATTTAAAATTTTTAAATCTTAAAATAAAATTATATTAAAAAATATTAAAAATATTATTTTAATAATATTTTATTCAACTTTTAACTTTTATCTAATATTATTTATATAATTAAATGAGACAAGAGATTTTATAAAAATAAAATTTTTTTTATTATAAAATAGATTTAATATATTATATAAAATTATATTAATTTATATTTATAGGATTTTGTATCACTTTTTTTAAGAAGTAAAAGCAGCAGGAAAGGTCGCAGAAACTGAGAAGCATGCTTGGAGACCGTTTAACGAGGAGTGGGAGATCCACTTTAAAGATCTGAAGAATGTGATTTTGAGCTTTGATTCGATACTTGACGTGTTGATCATACCGGCAATTACGGAAAAAATGCGTCAATGATCACGACGCGTCGATCTCAAAATTTCGAAAGAAAAAATGTACACAATTTTTTATTATTTATATAATTTTTATATTATATTTTTTTAATTATTATTATTTATTATTAAATATTTAATATATAAATAATAAATAAAATAATTGAACTAATTTCAAAAAATAAATTCAAAAACAAAATTTTAAAAAAATATTAAAAAATTTAAAATTTTAAAAAATATAATGTATAAAAATTGAAGCTCGTTACCAAATAAGAATGATCTTCTCCTTTCTGAGCAGAAAATAACGTTTTGCGTAATTTGTTTTTAATGCTTACTATAAATAGGTTGATTTTGATCATTTATTATTTTTGTGATAATCCTAACCTTCTGTTTCTCCATGTTTATAGAAGAAACAAGGAATTCAAAGGAAGACGTCGACGCAGAGGAGATAGAGGCTGCTCTTCGAGGAAGAGCCTAAGAGGAGTAAATTTGATTTTACTCCCCTGGGTTTAACAAAATCGTTCAACAGGTAAGCTTTTCATTAAAAAAAAAAAAAAATACTGTACAGTCTTTAAACTTTCTCTTTCTTTTATTTGGAAAAATAAAAATAAATAAAATTTGATTTATTATTATTATTATAATTATTGGCTTTTTACTGAACGAAATGAATGAAACCCTAATGTCAAAGAAACCGGCCTGGACAGTGACTTTAGATTTAGATTTAGACGAAAGTTTAAGATATTAATTTTAAATATTATTATTATTTTAAAATTTAAAAAATTGAATTGAAATTGAAATTTTTTTATTATATTTTATATAAAAATTTTAAAAAATTATAACAATGATGTGACATCTTATCTTTGCTCCCGAACCTACGAGAAAACACGAAACTGTGCGGCAGTTTTTGGATTTGGTACCTCAAGATGGGAAAAACTGGACTTTCTAGATGTGTGTTCTTGAATTTTGTTGAATAATTGAAGAATTAGATTGTAACGGTGCCGTCTCTTTTTTTGATCGGTATAACGGTGCCATCTCTCCTGCGACAGAAATGAGTTTCCTCAAGGGCTCGCCCCGCCGCCGGCGTAACAACGATTTGGAGGCCAGGGGAAGCCCCTCCGGAGGCGAACTAATCGACGAAGATGAGTCCGATCCTTTCGATATTACCAGCACTAAGAATGCCTCAATCGAGCGTCTCCGCCGCTGGAGGGTACGTTTTCGCTTTTCAATCCTCTCTCTTTCTGCGTATTTAGAATTTAGTTCATTCTGATTTGTCATTTCCATCAGGATGTTTTCCTATGGTTTTGTGATTGGGTGGGTTCTTGATTGATTTCGTGTTTCTAAGTTCGCTATCAGGCGTGTCTTATCATGCTTCTTTAGGAAATAAAACGAACATGGTCTAACTGGTCAGAATACACAAGCAGATTAAATGAATTTTTATTGCTATCGTTATATGGATATGTGCGCTGCAAAATATAGAGGATGCGTGGCCCTTGCTAGTGAAAACTTTCTCAGGGTTGCTCGATTAACTTCGTTGTATTTTGAAGACAATGTTGCATAGAACTTTTGGGCTAAACTCCACTTTTTCATCTGTAGCAAGCGGCACTTGTGCTGAATGCTTCTCGTCGATTTCGTTATACCCTGGACTTGAAGAGGGAAGACGAGAAGAAGCAACGGATAAGGACTGTTAGAGCACATGTTCAAGCCATACGAGTAATATAATTCCTTAGGCCTTATTTTACTTGTGCTCTTCGTAACTGGAATATGTCTCTGAACTTATGAAATTGGTTATATTAGGCTGCTCAAATATTCAAGTTGGGCGTGTCTCCAGAAAATGGTACTTCTACATCTTTACTTTTTTGTGCTTTGTTAGTGTACATACCTCCAATTCTGGTTGAACTTCTAATTTGTTACAAGTTCTTTGTGTGATTATCTGTTGTTTAAAGATCAATTATGTGACATTTTCGTTCCCAATTATTTAGAACAATCACATTTTGTTGTCCTCTTGTTACCAGATTTGTACTTGTGTTTGCATGAATCTTTTTATATATTTTTTGTTTTTGAGATTTTATATATTTATGTAATAGGTGTTAGTAAGTTTATTTTCTTAGTGTTATTAAGGGGAGGTTTACATAGTGAGTTGAGATGAAAGTTGAATAAAATATTATTATTATTTTAAAATTTGAAAAAGTTGAATGGTTTATTATATTTTGTGTGAGACTTTGGGAAAATTGTAATGATTAGATGAGATGAGTTAAGAAGAGTTGAGAGGACTTTTGTATCCAAACCGGGCCTAAGGGTGTAATCTTTTAATGATGGGACTAGCAAAACTGATCCTCCTAGAATAAAAAAATTTTGAATTATCGATTGAAGGTGGTCGATGGGTGTGCATTGTAGAGAGAGGCACAAAGGTGGTAAAGGAACTAGTATTGGGCACATTTACTGTGACATGGGTAGTGAAGACCCTAGAGGAGTGCTCCCGGTCGGATGCCAAAGAGTTTATCAGAACTTCTCGCTACGGCAATAAATCTTTCATAGCTCAATGCAACTCCAATGATTTTTTTTTTATAAGTAAGAAAAGATGTTATTAATCTACGTAAATAGACAAGGCCCGAGTACATAGGGAGTATACAAAAAATGCCTAATTACAAGCTAAGTGCTGCGAAAAGCTGCATAGAAGTCATTAAAAGATGTTCTATTCAATACAATAGAAGAAACCCAAAGTAGCAAGGTATGATAAAAAAAAGTCCCTAAACCCTTCCGGTGTGCATTCCTTGTCCTCGAAACAACGATTATTCCTCTCATTCCATGTGCACCACATTAGGCAAAGAGGCACCATCTTCCAAATAGTGGTGATTTGTCTGTTGCCCCGGATTCCTCTTCAGCATGCCAATAACTCTATCGCCCTTCTAGGCATTACCCATGCCATACCAAGCCTTTTGCAAATTTCATCCCATAAAGCCTTAACTACTTCGCAATGAAGTAGGTAATGCAATGATTCACTGTCATGTTTGCACATGAAGCACCAATCTGTTAAGTAGAGGCCACGCCTTCTCAGCTTGTTGATAGTCAAAATTTTCCCATGAGATGCTAGCCAACCAAAGAAAGCCACTTTGAAGGGAGCACTACTCCATATGCACTTCCAAGGGAATGCTTTTTTTTTTTTTTTTTTGTTGGGGGGGTGGTGGGTCGATAATACTTTATTTTTTTATATATGTGGGTCGATAATACTTTATAGAATGATCGGACTGAGAAGTTTTTGTTCCCTGTAGTTGTCTAATGCAACTCCAATGATTACGACATATATTTGGTAATTATAAAGTACGATGGTGGTGGGAGAAGAGGCATCCTTATAATCTTGAAGAAGTGGAAGGGAAGGGGTGGAGACAGTTGGCTTTGGAGCTAAGGGAGCTTTGCGATAGAGCACCTGACAATGTAATGAAAATTTCCGGTGTGCCAAAAAGAGTAGTAGTAGGAAAAGATGGAAGAACACTACATTTAAGTGAAGGGGGGTTAAAGATGATAGAGCACCTGACAATGTAATGAAAATTTCTGGTGTGCCAAAAAGAGTAGTAGTAGTAGGAAAAGATGGAAGAACACTACATTTAAGTGAAAGTGGTGGGTCGATAATACTTTATAGAAGGATCGGACTGAGAAGTTTTTGTTCCCTGTAGTTGTCTAATGCAACTCCAATGATTACGACATATATTTGGTAATTATAAAGTGCGATGGTGGTGGGAGAAGAGGCATCCTTATCATCTTGAAGAAGTGGAAGGGAAGGGGTGGAGACAGTTGGCTTTGGAGCTAAGGGAGCTTTGTGATAGAGCACCTGACAATGTAATGAAAATTTCCGATGTGCCAAAAAGAGTAGTAGTAGGAAAAGATGGAAGAACACTACATTTAAGTGAAGGGGGGTTAAAGATGGAACAACAAGGTTGGGCATGGTGGTCGAAAGATCATACAAGGCGGTGTTGGAAGGTTTGATAGGGGCGCAACGTCAAAACATGGGCATAAATGGAAATATGGGAGTGGTTTTGTATCCGTTGGAACAACAAAACCAAAAGAGGACACACTTTGAATCATCTGTGGTTTGTAGCTCCAAGGCAAACGTGAAATGGGCAATTGTCGGTTGTGTAGGTTGCTTGACCATGGACTTCAACTCTCTGAAAAAGCAACTGCTGGACATGAGAGATGTAGTTAATCGGCTTTTAAGGAGAGTGGATGAAGAAATGGGTCCTACCATGAACTTAGGCCAAGAGCACGCTGGACTCTTTAAAGACTTTGGTCTTTCGCGGGCTGAGAAAAGGAAGTTGAGTTGGCTGCGCCTTTCACTGGCTGAGAATAGTGTTGTATTCAAGTTGGGCTCGAGCGAGCTTAAGGTTTATGAGCTCGGCTCGTTTAGCTAGTAAACGAGCTTGGGCTCTGCTTGATTATAAGCCAAGCCTAGAATTTTTTTTGAGCTTGGCTCGTTTAAATGAAAACTAAGATTGAGCTCGGCTCGAATCTCGAGTTGAACTCCTCGAGATGTTGAATTTTTTTAATTGCAATCTTCATAGTATGAGTTTATTAATTATTAACAATGCATATGATTACAAAATATGCATATTATTTATATAAGATACTACTGATAATACGTGATTAGTGATAACTATTGGTAAGCAAAAATACTATTATACTACTATGTTTATATGTAAGCATATTCTTGTATGACATTTGATAAGTTATAGCTACTATTGTATACACACATATGTATTCCTCCTAACTTCTGTATGATGTATATATATAGTATATGTAGTGGACTATATACATATATAATATAATGTATATATAGTCATGTATATATGTATAAACATATATGAGTCAAACTGACGAGTTGAGTCGAGCTTTATATGAGTTTATTCACGAACATCAATTGAGTCGGGCGAGCTTTATACGAGTTTGTATCATTTAATAATCGAGTCTAATTCTTTATTCGCGAGTTTGTAACATTTAGGGCCTGTTTGGATACAAAGGTGATATGAAACGATCTCACCTCACCTCATCTAATCTAATTTCAACTAATAATCTCACCACTATTCACAAATCATCTCATCTCACTATCCAAACGGGCCCTTAATAATTGAGTCGAATTCGAGCTTAATTGAGTCTAGTTTGAGCTGCTTGTCAAGTAACCTTGTTCATTCACAGCCTTAGTTGAGAAAGGGAAACCAAGTGGGCTGCGTTTTTGCAGGCCGAGTAGGTGGCCAGCATCCCGATGACTCAAGGAGGGGGCTGAGTAGAAATGCTCACCAAAAAGCGACGAGTAGGTGGGCAGCATCTCAGTGGAGGTTATGACGACGATAACATCAACGACGTGTTTTGGCCATAAAACATGCGTCCAATCCGGAAAAAGACACTTGGACAATGGAAATTGACGGAAATGGCAACAGAAAGACACTCGAGACACCTCTTGAAGCATCGAAACACACTGAAGGAGGGTTGAGTTTGACTAGGGCTCGGGTAGAGGAAGGGCATTGCGAAACATGTGTAGCAGTGCGAAACACATGTAGCAGGGCAGAACATGTACCAGAAATGGTAGGGGCTATGGTGGTGTATGATATTGATGGGGTTGTGGAGAATACTTTCAAGGTTAGAGATATGACATGGAGAAGGCACCCTAGATGAGCTTCAGACACAATGAAGGAGAAACTTGGGAGGAAGTTCTTCCACGAAATTCAATGCATCCAAGTAGAAACAACAATATCTAGATATCATAATGGGTACTAAACAAGGTAAAGAGGAGATCCAACATTGTGTAGGGATCATCATTGATGGCTTCGAGGACCAATTCGTGGCCCTTCTTATTGGCATCGAGGCGGGTCAAATGAACTCAAAAGATGAGTTCAGTTCAGCAAAGAAAAGAGCTAGAGAATTGAAAAGGACTAACCTTTGAGCAATTGCTTTTGGAAGAATTTTCTTGGAGGCCAAAATTAAAAGGACTAACCTTTGATGCTCTCGAGTCGCAAGAAGTAGCACGACTTGAGCGACCCTTTGAAGAGATGGAGATCTAGAAAGCAGTAAAAAGTATGGTGGGTGACAAAGCTCCAAGTCCATTTGGCTTCTCTATGGCTTTTATTCAAACTTATTGGGAAGTGATCAAAGTTGACATTATGGCATCTTTCGCGAATTTTATGAAAATGACAGGTTTGAAAAAAGTCTCAATGCAACTTTTATTGCTCTGATTTCCAAAAACACCAGTAAAGGTAAAAGATTATCGACCCATTAGCTTGGTGGGTAGGATGTACAAGATCATATCAAAGGTGTTGGCCAATAGATTGAGCTTGGTGATGGAGAAACTAATATCCAAGCCTCAACATGCCTTTGTTAGAGTTAGGTAGATTCTTTACTCGTTACTTATCGCAAATGATTGTTTGGATAGTAGACTCAAGTTGGGAGATCCTGGACTTTTGTGCAAACTAGACATGGAAAATGCCTATGACAGGGTCAATTGGAGCTTTTTGCTTTACATGCTCAAAAGATGTGGCTTTGGCTCGAAATGGTGTTCATGGATTACTCATTGCATCTCAACTGCATATTTCTCTATCTTGGTGAATGGTACCCCCATGGGATTTCTAAAAGCTTACAGGGTTTAGGACAAGGTGATCCTCTTTCTCTGGTACTATTTGTTTTTGTAATGGTAGCCTTTACCAAGATGATCTTAGGAGTTGTAGAGGGTGGTTTCCTCTGTGAATTTTCAGTGGGGGAGGCAAATATATCTCACCTATTATTTGTCGACTACACTAATATTTTGTGGGGCCAGAAGCGATCATATTGAAGCGTTGAAAGATGATGTACCCATCCAAGGGTGGTAGGGTTACTTTAATTTAAAGTACTCTATCCAACTTGCCAACTTATTTCTTATCACTATTCCCGATTCCTACCCAGGTGGCCCAACGCATGGAGAAAATTCAGAGAGATCTATTATGGGGTAGGGTGAATGATGAGTTTCAGTTCATTTGGTAATGTGGGCTACTGTATGCTCCCTCATCTCAGAAGGAGGTCTGGATATTAGGAATTTGCAGGTTTTTAACAAGGCTTTGTTGGACAAATGGTTGTGGAGATACCATCAAGGACGGGGTACCTTGTGGAAAAATATAATAAAATCGAAGTACGGTGAAGCATGGGGAGGTTGGTGTTCAAATGAGTAAGTGGGCCATATGGCATGGGGCTTTGGAAGCACATAAGAAAATGATGGGATGCATACTTTAGAAATACCTGGTTTGAGGTGGGTGACGGACTCAAAATCAAATTTTGGCATGATATATGGTGTGGCGACAGGACACTCAAGGAAGCTTATCTAGAAGTCTATGGCATAGCAAGAAGGAAAGATGCCTCAATTGCAGACCTTTTGGTATCAAATGGTGCTCCTCAATGGATGTCACTTTCTTTAGAAATGCACATGATTGGGAAGACACAATATTGATGTTTTTTGATCTCATATATTCCACTTGCATGAGAAGGAAAGTTGATGACAAGATTTTCTGGCATCACTCCAAGAAAGGGAAGTTCACCGTTTGCTCCTTCTAGCAAGCAATGAACACACATACAACAAACTCATTCCTATGGAATAGTATTTGGAAGACAAAGACACCATTAAAAGTGCTTTCTTTGTTTGGACAGCTTCATTGGGAAAGATACTCGGGCCTCATTTGGTTACACAGATGAGATGAGATGAAATAAAAGTTGAAAGTTGAATAAAATATTGTTAGAATATAATTTTTTAATATAATTTTTGTTTTGAGATTTTAAAAAGTTGAATTGTTTATTATATTTTATCTGAGAGTTTGAGAAAGTTGTAATGATTATATGAGATGAGATCATCTCATCTACCATACCAAACTAGGCCTCACATATGACAACATATGAAAATGTTGGTTTATTGTCGTAGAGTGGTGTTGCATGTGCAAAAAGAATGGGGAGTTAGTTGATCATTTATTACTTCATTGTGAGGTTGCCACAACCTTGTAGATTGACTTCTTCAATTGGGTAGGACTTACTTGAGTGATGCCGAGAAGGGTGATCTTCTTGGAGAGGCGTTTAGGGTAACTCTCATATTGCAGCAACATGGAAGATGGTCCCAATATGCTTATGGTGGTGCATTTGGAGGGAAAGGAACGACAAAAGCTTCAAAGATCGAGAGCGATCAATGGAAGAGTGTAGGAAATTGTTTTTTAATACTTTATTCCATTGGTCAGTTGTAATTGATTTCAATGAGTTTCCATGAATTTCTTGTATCACTGAATTACCACGCCCAGGCGGCGCTCTTGTATATGTCCCATATACATGGGCTTTTGCCTATTCTTATGATCAATAAAATTTTGTTTACCGATAAAAAAAATGTCTCATATACTACTACTATGGTGTTTTTATTTTTATTTTTATTTTTTTTCTATCGGCAGTTAATTCTTCTTCACTGATTCATGTCCTACTACTTGCAATCATTGTTAAATCTTGTTTGCCATTGTACTTCTTGTCCCAGATAAATCTTATTACTTGGACACATTTTTTTTTGCTTTAGCATAGCTGCTTCTTTACAAAGTTATGAAAATAGACTGGCCAACGGTTCCATGAAGAGAACCAGTTGTGTCTGGTTTATGTTCTACTTACTCAGTCGTATAATTACTTTGATTCTGCTGGTCTTGTTGAGGGGAACTTTAGGCCAATGCTTCCTCTATGCCAGTTTGAGACGTTCTATTTGCAGCCAAGATCGTATGCCGTACGGGGATCCAAGTTAATATTTAAATACCCTCTATATTGGAATTTGCCTTTGAACGTTTGAGCATGTGTCTTATGCCATGATGCTGTTTTATCATTTTGTAAATTACCTATTTGTATACTGTGATTTTTGGTACAGTGCAGCTTTTTAATTGCATTCTTGTGGTGTGGATCATTTGTTTAAAAATGTTATATATACTGTTTGTATGCATGATAATTTACTTGCTGGATTCAACTGTCAGGAACGCCCAAACCACCTCCAACCCCTAGTGGCCCTTTTGCAATTGGACAAGAAGATCTAGCTTTAATGTCAAGGGATCACAATGTTTTATCTTTGCAGGAATATGGGGGGGCAAGTTTTCCACCAAACTGTCTTTTATTGTATTATGGGTATTTTGTACATGCAATTTATTCATGTTATTTGCTTCCACACCTTTACGCAGGTTAAAGGGCTATCAGATTTAGTAAAAACAAACTTAGAGAAGGGGATTCAAGGAGATGAGCCTGATTTGCAGAATAGGAGGAATGCATTTGGATCAAACACTTATCCTAGAAAAAAAGGGAGGAGTTTTTGGGTAAACCTCATTATGAATAAGATATTTCTTAACTCATTTTTTTTTTTTTTTATCAGTAGAATTACCTTTCTTTGTTGAAGAAGAGAATATCAGCTATTTTTTTTTACTGTTTCTCGTAGATGTTTCTTTGGGAAGCTTGGCAAGACCTCACATTAATCATTTTGATGGTAGCTGCGGTGGCCTCTTTGGCACTGGGTATAAAGACTGAGGTGAGCTTGGACAGGGAACATAAAATAGGTTATGCTTTTGGGTTTTGTGTTGCAGGTCTCAGGGAGGGTCTTGAGCATTAATTTCAGCAACATTTAGGCCCCGTTTGGATAGTGAGATGAGATGAGATAGTTTTAGTTTTAGTAGAATAAAATATTATTTTTTAATATTATTATTGTTTTGGGATTTAAAAAAGTTGAATTGTTTATTATATTTTGTGGGAGAATTTGGAAAAGTTGTAATGATGAGATAAGATGAGACGAAACCGTTTCTCTCTATGTTTGAATGGCAATGCACAATAGTTTCTGATCTTATAGCTTTCTAGATTTCATGGAGTCTTCTTCTTTTCTTATCCCCCAAGTTAGGTAGGGGCACTTTGGATAATATTATCTTACAAAAAAAGTTATATGATAAGGCAGAGAGTTAGCTATGAATTTGTCAACTTAGTAAACAATAGAAATCCTTGTGCTATGTATGTATAATGTGGCTAAGACATTAAATTTCTACGTTGTCCTTCACCATGCATCTGAGTTTGGAACTTTTGAAGGTTTGAGATCATAATTATGCATGGCACTGAGAGTTGTAAACCGTAGAGAATAAACAGCAATGTTTATTTCTCTGTTTGTGTGTGCCTCTGATGACCAAATAGAGTTTCTCGCCAGAATTTATTTCTTATCTCCAAGGAATCAACAAAACAGGGCATTGGTTATCTGTGGTTGGCTTTCATTGAAGCTAAGAGTTTTAGTCGTTTGTTGGAGAAGGGGTTTCGGTGTTATGTATATTGTAAAGAAGGAGAGGACTTGTTTGAGTTGTAACACTGGGAAAAGTAATTGAAGCGTGGCTGGAGCTCTGCTTCAAATGGAGACCTGTTGTGAATATTTGAAAAAAATCTTAGGTGGGTAACTTTCGATACATAGCCTTGTGTTGGAGGTACACAACATTAGTGGAGTGTACTGGATGGTGGTGGTCACAAAGGGCTCATTATCATCTTGGGAAAAGATGAACATGGGTAGCTATGGTTCACACTCGAGCTATGAAGGGTCTTGGATTTTTTTAGGCTTGTTTTGGCGATGGGGTGGCTAATGTTCACACTCAAAACTTCGAAGCCTAGAGGATGATTCCCTTGTGCTAAGTGCGGTGCATTTAACAGAAATGTAATTTAGAACCTTTGAGGATGGTGAGAGACGGTGTTGGAGTTTAAAGCCATTATGCTCAAATATCGTCATAGTTGAATGGTTGCTGACAGATTTGTCAAATTTATTTTTTGATGAGTAACATTGCTCATTTTTAGCTTTTTAGCTTTTATGTGCCTTTGTTCTTCTTTATTCATAAAAAAATGTGCTTTTGTTCCTCTTCATCTTTAGTTAGTAGGGTGTATGTCTCTCATATACTTTCTGTGTGCACGGGTTTGTGCCCCTCTATGCCATTAAACAGATTGACGTATTTACAAAAAAAGAACTTTCTAAACTGAGTTCAGCAAGTAATGCAAAAGCCACTGAAGATGTGAGTGTATAGTTATAGATTTAGGTTGCAATCTTCTTGTCACAAGAGTCTTGAAAAGTCAATATAAATTCATACAAAAATTTGTATATGTAGATATGAATAGGTGCACATGTACATTTACATTTATAGAATTTTTGAGAGATCAAGAGAAAGAGATGGTTCCAAAGTTTTAGGTGGGATGTCATTGTGCATGAGATTTTGTTTCGACCATGAGAGGTGTTGAAGCAGAAAAGTATTGCTGAAAGCTATCCTGCCTGTCTGCTTTTATTCTATATTCCCCCTGTACACATGGGTTTGGCCCCTTTGCTATTTTTAGTATGTATGGTTCTAGGAAAGTATGAATAGATCAAGGTTCATTTTTACAGCTTCTCGATGGTTTTCTCTGTTGTGCTTTTGATCGCTGTTTGTTTGTGAGATGCACTTTGGTTTTATTTTCTTGCAGATTTGCTTTTATTCTCTCTTATAGCCTTGTGTGCTTAGACTGGATTTCTCTTATCAAATATCTGAGACATGTATCTTTAGTCATTTCAAGAATACATTGTTTTTCATTTTTCTGTTATAGGGTATTAAGGAAGGGTGGTATGATGGTGGGAGTATTGCTTTTGCAGTTATTCTTGTCATTGTTGTTACAGGTATGGAACTGAATTTTTCATTAAAAGTACTAATTTTCTTGAAGTTTTGTTCCATTTTCAGTAGATAACTATTGCATGTTGGATTGATGCACCTGTATTTTACTTTGAACTCTAAGGTTGCTCAAATTTAGTGGGTTTTTATTCTTGTTTATTGTTTTTCGACACTTCTTTCTTCTGGACATTTTCTTGGCGTAGACATGTGAACAAGTGAGCTTGGAAGTGTAGTAATTATCTTTTGATTCGTGGGTTTAAGATAAAATTACAGCTGTGAAAAGAACTACCCCCATGTCATGCATGGAGCTTTATTCTTTCTATTTCCTTTTTAAACGTGTTGACCAAAAAACTGGTCAATATTTAAGAAGTACTTGTTGAAAATTTTAGTTACCTGCTCGTGGATAATTTATCTAAGAGCTTTGTTTTTTATGGCAGTTTATAAAATTTCCTGTGTCCATGCTTGCTCCGTTTATAATTTCTGGATTAAAAACTCTTAGTCCGAATGTCTTGTCCCTATAGATTAAGTTTTTCAATTTAGTCTGTTTCACTCGGATGTTTTATGCGTCTGAAATTCTCTATGAATCTTGGGCATGTTTGGTAACTGTATTTTGGATTTGGTTTCTATTCTATTTTTAATCAGTTAGTGTTATTAAGTGTAGCCAATTGTCCACCCCTAGGGGTTGTTTCAAGTGGTAAAGATTTTGGTCTTGGTGGTATGCTGTGTCCTGGTCTAAGGTTCGAATACTCTTTGGTGCAAACAATTTCTAGAGGCCATCAGATTGGGGGAACTTTCCTTTGAATTTCCCGAGGTGTACTTGTGGAAAACTCCCTGTCAAGTGCCTGTGTGCCTCCGGATCATCCCTCTCCCGTGCTGGGGTGACGCTGAGGATCACTCTCTCTGTGCCCACTTTGCCTGGAGTGAGTGGTGGAGGGCTGGATGTCCCCTGCAGGCTGCAAAGCACATTTTTAATTGTCGGGATTGGTTTCAAAAGTTGTTCTAAACAAATTTTATAACCCTTGCTTACAAAAGTCCTTTGTAGAGATTGGTTACCTAACATTACCTTTAATTCTCAACCTTCTTGTTATATATCATTTCTTTATTCTCTACAACGTGGAGGGATTTAATTGTTATGACATAGCGGCTGCCTCTAATCCTTTACACTCACTTCATAGTATTTTAGTTTTTGGCCCTTTATTTATAAATTATTTCTTCCACAGCTGTAAGTGATTACAAACAATCTCTTCAGTTCCAAAATTTAAATGAGGAGAAGCGAAATATCCATTTGGAGGTATATATATATTTTTTGGCTTTATGTCTATGCATTTCTTTTTTCATTTATATTTTTCTTGATTCTTTTTTTTTCCAAGTAAGAAGTAATTATTAGAAACAAATGTATAGGCGAAAGCCCATGTACACAAGGAACAAAAGATAGCACCTAAATACATTTTAAGAAACAGAAAGCGACAACAGAAAATCATGAGCAGATGCTTTGTTAATCACTTAAATAGAAAGCCAAAGCAATAAAGAGTGCACAAAAAAGTTTCAGATTTGCTCCAAAGTGAGCTCCTTATCATTAAAATATTGTTCATTCCTTTCCATCGAAAATGCACCACATAAGGCAAAAGGTGTCAAGATTGGTCTGAATACCTCTTCCATTAGGTTTCTTTAATTATTTATAGAAAATAGTTACAACTTACTAGATATTTCTTCTACCGATTTCTCTGTAACACATTAAGACTATTTATAGTTAGCCTAATTCTCTGCTATACAATCTAAATATAGAAAGACCCAAATTATAGACATAACATCCCCCCTCAAATTGATGCTGGTGGATCAAAAAACATCAATTTGTCAACCAAGAGCTGATGCCGGTGCCGAGAAAGAGTTTTAGTGAATATGTCTACAATTTGACGTTCAGTGGAAATGTGAGGGAGAGTAATCACATGTTTGTCAAAGGATTCACGTGTGGAATGACAATCGACTTCAATATATTTCGTATGCTCATGGAAGACAGGATTAGCGGCGATCTGAATAGCATTGGTATTATCAGCATGAAGAGGAGTGGGATGCAGTTGAGGAAAACCAAGTTCACCTAATAACCACGAAGCTATGTGATCTCAGAGCATGTGGAAGACATAGCACGATACTCAGACTCAGTAGAGGACTTGAAAACTCTATCTTGCTTCTTACTCTTCGAAGAAATGAGTGCATTGCCTAAGAACATGCACCAGCCGATAAGGGAGCGATGAGTATCCGTACATCCGGCCCAATCAGCATCACTATACCCCACCAACTGTAAGGAAGATTCTTTATGAAAGAACAACCTGCTTGTAGAGGTGCCTTTCAGATATCGGAGAATGCGGCGGGCAGCAACTAAATGAAGATGTCGGGGAGCCTGCATAAATTGACTGACTTGCTGCATAGCAAAAGAAATGTCAGGACGAGTAATTATCAAGTAGTTCAAACTCTCAACAAGCTGCCGATACAAGGATGAATCTGATAAAAGCTCTCATTCCTGATGAAGTTTAAGATTTACCTCCAATGGAGTAAAAACAGAGTTACCCGATTAGAGACCACCCAATGAAATAACGTCCTGCGTGTATTTGTGTTGGTGTAACAACGTACGAGGCCTTGAGATGCTGTTGTAATTGCTTAATTAACTCAGGATCTGAGTCAGTAATCTCAATGTCATCGACATATACAAAGCAATATGATTCCTGCAGAAGTCTTGTGAAGAAAAAGAGAGGAATCAAACTGACTTTGAGTAAAATGAAAAGCAAGCAAGTTAAGCGAAATTTTTTAAACCATGTACGGGAAGCCTGTTTTAGTCCATACAAGGATCGGTGTAGCTGAGAAACCTTCGAGGAAGGTGTAGTAAACATGTCGGGAGGTGGGGACATATAGATTTCTTCTTTCAAATCCCCATGTAAAAAAGCATTCTTCACATCCATCTGTCGGATAGACCATCCTTGCGACGTTGCAAGTGCCAAGATAGTCCATACAGTAGTCATTTTGGCAACAGGTGCAAATGTCTCTTCATAATCAATACCATACTCCTGTCGGTTTTCAAGAATCACGAGACGGACCTTATATATGTCTAGTGAGCCATCAGCTCGAAACTTAACTGAGTACACCCATTTACAATCAATAGGTTATACTGGTTGGAAACGCTTAATAGAAGAAGACACATCATGAAAAGTAAGAAGAAGAGTAATAGGAGGAGGATAAAAAATAACCCGAGACTGAAAGAAATATTGATTTTCAAAGAAAATCACATTCCGTGAGATTCAAGATTTATTTGCATGAGCATCATAACAAACAAATCTTTTATGAGTAGGATTATATCCCATAAAGGCACATATGACAGACTATGCAGCAAGCTTGTGACGCTCAACAAGTGGTAGATGAATAAAACAAACACGCCCAAAGGTATGAAAGAATTGATACTCAGGAGATATGCCAAATAGTCGAAAATAGGGAGAATCATAATTTAGAGTAGCAGTAGGCAAACGATTGATCAAATAGATAGCAGTAGATAAAGCTTCTACCCAGAACTTAGAAGGTACATAAGAGTCAATCAACAACGTACGGACGACATATAAGAGATGACGATTCTTACGCTCAGCGACTCCATTTTGTTGAGGAGTATAAAGATAAGAACGCTCGGAAATGATCCCTTTTTGTTGAAGAAAAGTTTGAAAAGAATGAGACATGTACTCCCCCTCGAGTCGGAGCGTAAAGTTTTGATACAAGTACTGAACTGTGTCTCAACAAGCGCAATAAATTTTTGAAAGACAAAAAACACGTTAGCTTTAGAATGGAGAAAATATATCCAAGTGAATCAACTATAATCATCGATAAACGTCACAAAATAACGATATTAACCATGAGAAATAACAGGACTCACATCTCAAAACAATTAGAAGCACGACTACCAAGTGCAGGAAAATGTAAAGTTTTACTTTTACCAAGACGATAAGTAGCACAATCAAAAGTTAAAGGAGAAGAAGAAAGTGAATTTTTATTGCTCAAAAAACCATGTTTCATATGATGAGTCAAGACAATAGAATTAGGATGACCTAATTTCTTATGCCAGGTTTCATTAGTATTGGCAGTAGCCGTACAAGCAAGAGAAACAACATTAGGAATAGAAAATTGTAAGGGAAATAAACGTCCTATTTTAGGCCCCTTCGCAATCACTATCCTTATACCTGATCCTACATAAGAAAACCACCACGAGAAAAGTGAACATCACAATTATTATCTACCAATTGTCCAACAAAAATCAAATTGGTAGACAATATAGGAGAGAGAAAAATGTCACGAAATGAAGAGCCCAAATTACCAATAATGGTAATAGGAAAGTACTGTCATCAACGATCTGAATATTTTGTGTGCCTCTATACTTATGAACACCATGGAGACCCATCGTATTACCAGTCATATGATTAGAAGTGCCCGAATGAATAATCCAAGAAGTTGAGTTAGTACCCGTACCTTGCAGGCCTAAGGCCGTAAAAGCAAACACAATCATCTGTTGGACCATTGCTGGTGTGAGAACAGATGAATCAGAGCTTACAGTAGGCGGTGCAGAAGATGAAGAAGAAGACTATACATAAGCTTGAAAAGCTTGAGATTGGTGATTCTGAGGCTGTACTCGACAATTTTTGATGAGATGACCCTCTTTCTTGCAGTAGTTGCAAACTTTCTTAGGACAGTTGCGAGCGATATGACCAAATTCCTTGCAACTGAAACATTGCAACTTGTTCCTCCCTCTCCCTTGTACTGCATAGGCTACATTCACAGTCTCAGAAAAGACCTTCTCAGAAGTCATACCTATTTGAGTGGATAATCGCTGTTCGTCACGCAACAAATCTCCCAAACAAATATCCAAAGAAGGAACCGGATTACGGTTCAACAATGGCAGAATACTCGCACCAAAGGTTAATCAAACTAGAATAAAATTGTGCGATAGGTAAGTTGCCTTGACTATAAGTTCTAATTTCCAATTCTAATTGGAACTTCCGAGCACTATGATCTTGGTGGTAAATACGGTGAAGATAATCCCACATAGCCTGAGCCGGAGTAAAACAACGAAGATTGGTCACAAGGTGAGACTCAATCTTCCCCAATAGCCAAGAGATTACCTTGGCATCCTTGACTTTCCATTGAGCAAATTCTTTTTCATCAGTGGGAACTTTAGCAAAATTATCAATATTATTTGATAATTCTTTTCCTTTCAAAAGCATCTTAAACTGAAATTCCCATGTAAGAAAATTCTTTCTAGTAAAGCGAACAATAGTATTTTCAATAGACTTGATGAAAAGCACTTAGAGAAATATGCTCAAGTAGTCAATCAAATAAGCGGCAAGCCTAACTTAAATTAGGTCCAAATCCAAATGATAAGAGGCCCAAACACGTAAACCAGATCACCTGTAAAACACAAGGAGAAGCCCAACCTGTAAAACAAAAAAAACACAAAGGAATTGAAGCCCACGTGAAAAACTCACAAAACACAAAAGAAACACAGACCTGCCAGAGTATTTCTAAAAATAGAGATCACCGTGAGAAGGAACCCACACAGCCACCACAGAGAGATCACAGAGACTTAGCCTACCTCCACACAGCCACCACACAGAAGGAACCTGTAAGGGACTGTTATGAAGAAGTGTGTGATGAACTGTGAAGAAGAAAGAAGGGTATAGTGTTAAACGACAGGAAATAATACAATTAGATTAGTTAGTTTGCTATACGTTTGTTGTTAAGAACAATTAAATAGAACGATGTCGTTTGAGTTGTAAGTAGAGATCTTAAGCTGGGAAGTATGAAACGATGCCGTGTATCCCAAAGATAACTATAAAAATGGTATGAATGAAGAGGAAAGGCATGCAAAGTTTATTGATCATTTCTTCTATCTGATTCTTCTTTCTCTTCTCTCTCTTTCGTCTCTTTCTCATTCTTGGAGATTGACATCTCGAATAGTCACTGTACGGGCCCATTACAATTGGTATCCAGAGCCATGGCAAAAGGGACTCGATCTTTTGCTCAGTTGAATGAAGCGTTGACTCATTTAAGGCAGCAACAGGATAGGTAGCAGAAGCAAATTGAAGATACTATTTCAATTTTGGTGCAACAACAAGAAACCGCAAGAATTGATAGCGAAGCTCAAGATAAAAGAATTGCTGAAGTATTGCAGCAGATTTCAAGAATTTCAGTGAGCAACTTGATGGGTAATGGTGATTTTGTTGGGAATATAAATGGACATGATATGAATCTTGAAGGTGTTGGTGAGATTAATCATAGGGAGTTGGGTGATAGAGGGTTACCCAAAGGTGTTAAGTTGGAATTTCCAAGATTTTCTAGGCATAATCCTTCGGCTTGGGTGTATAGAGTGAATCAGTATTTCCTCTATCATCAAGTTCCTCCAGGTCAAAGAATCTTTATAGCTTCTTTTCATTTGGATGATGAAGCTTTAATCTGGTTCCAGGATGCGAGTGAAGCAGGTGTTTTCCATTCTTGGGAAGAGTTTGTTCAAGCCTTGCAAGTAAGGTTTGGGTCATCTCCATATGATGATCCCATGGAATAAGATTCCAAGATTGAAGCAAGTAAGTTCTATCACGACTTATAAAACTGAATTTGAGTTGATTTCCAATAGAATAAGAGGCATTTCTGAGAAAAACAAACTAAGTTGTTTTCTCAGTGGGTTGAGAGATGAAATACGGTGGCCTAGCAAAAATCCAAGAATAGTATGTGTGGAGCACTAAAAAGTCTTGGAGAAGTAATTCTTTTGAAGATAATCAACAGTTATTGAATGGGAATATCAATAAGTCTGGTCCTTCCAACTCAATCTTGGGTGCTCTTAAAGGCCAGTCCATTTCAAGAATGCCATATCAGAAGATTTCTGAAGCTCAGATGCAAGTGCGAAGGAAGAAGGGCCTTTGTTATTTCTGTGATGACAAGTGGCATCAAGGCCACAAATGTGCTAGACCTAAGTTGTATGTGATGGAAGGTATGGATTTTGTAGAGAATGTGAATGGTTTTGCAGAATTGGAACTAGATCAGGCTCTCAAAGAGGAGCAGGATCAATTGACTGAATCTGCTCAAATTGCTTCAATTTCAATTCAAGCAATGAAGGGGACACCAAGTCCTAAGACCATGAAGGTTATTGGACAGTTAAAGAAGAAGAAAGTATTAATACTCATTGATAGTGGTAGTACCCACAATTTTGTGGATACTATGGTGGCTGTTAATTCAGGATTGTGTTTAGAGAAGGCCAATCCTATGCAAGTTAAAATTGCCAATGGAGATGTGGTTAGTAGTGAAGGAGTGTGTAGTGCAGTGGGAATTCATATTCAGGGCACAACATTTGTATCAGATTTTTGTACTTTGGAGTTAGGAGGTTGTGATGTTGTTTTAGGGGTGCAATGGTTGTTGTCCCTAGGACCTATTCTTTGGGACTTTCAGAAGTTGCAAATGCAATTTCAAGTTGAAGGGAAAGCTGTGTCTTTACAAGGATTATCTTCTCCTTGTAGTCTTGTTATGAAAGATGCTGAAATTACCAGTATAACTGGATTGGAACATTGAAGTATGTTCTTGCATATGATTTCAGTACATCCTCAAGAAGATTCTGTTGAAGAACCTGAGAAGATAACACAGTTGTTGAGTAGGTTCAGCAAGATTTTTGAGGAACCAAGTGGCTTGCCTTTTCAAAGATCGCATAATCACCAAATCAACCTGAAGCAAGGATCTGTGCTTGTAAGTGTGAGGCCATACAGATATCCTTATTACCAGAAGGCTGAAATCGAGAAAATTGTCAAAGAATTGCTGCTAACTGGTGTTATAAGGCCAAACCAATCTCCTTTTTCATCTCCTGTGCTGTTAGTGAAGAAAGCAGATAGCTCTTGGAGGATGTGCATTGATTACTGGGTGCTCAATGAGGCTACAATAAAAGATAAGTACCTCATACCTGTTGTGGATGAATTAATTGATGAATTGTTTGGAGCAGCAATTTTTTCTAAGCTTGATCTTAGATCAGGCTATCATGAAATAAGAATGAGAGATGATGATATTCCTAAAACTGCATTTAGAACATATGAAGGGCATTATGAATTTCTTGTAATGTACTCGGCCATTTGATTTCAAAAGGAGTTAAAGCAGATCCAAAGAAGTTGGAAGCCATGATCAGTTGGCCTGTGCCAAAGATTGTGAAAGGGTTGAGGGGCTTTCTTGGTTTGACAGGTTACTACAGAAAGTTCATTAAATGCTATGAGCTTATAGTTGCACCATTGACAGCTTTATTGAAGAAAGATGCTTTTGTGTGGAGTTCAGAAGCTACAAAAGCATTTGACGAATTAAAGGCAGCTGTTACTAGCCCCCTAGTTTTAGCATTGCCAGACTTTACAAAGGCCTTTATTATTGAGTGCGATGCTTGTGCAAATGGAGTTGGAGCTGTGTTAATGCAAGACAAAAGGCCTTTGGCCTTCTTGAGCCAGGCCTTGAAAGGGAAGAACTTATTGCTGTCAACATATGAAAATGAGTTTTTGGCATTGATGCTTGCAGTAAAGAAATGGGGACCTTACCTTCTTGGTGGTGCCTTTGTGGTGAGAACAGACCACCATAGTTTGAAGTATCTGCTTGAGCTGAAAGTGGGCACAACAGCTTAGCAAAGGTGGCTTGCTAAGCTTTTGGGCTATGAGTTTACAATTGAGTACAAGAAGGGAGTGGACAATAAAGTAGCAGATGCTTTGTCCAGGAGGAATGAGTGTGAAGACTCTATGTCCTTGAATGCTATTTTTGTCCCTAATCCAACATGGCTTGAGGAAATTCGAAAGGTTTATGACAGAGATCCAGTTATTAAGTAGCAGATGGAAGGATTTCAGCAGGGTCAATCTCCTTCAAACTTGACTCTTAGGCTGTGTTTGGATGTTGAACTGAGTTGAGTTGAGTTGATATGAAAGTTGAAAATTAAATAAAATATTGTTAAAATATTATTTTTTAATATTATTATTATTTTAAAATTTGAATTGTTTATTATATTTTGTGTTGAAATTTGAAAAAATTGTGATGATTAGATAAGATGAATTGAGATGAGTTAAGATGAGTTTGAGATCCAAACGTACCCTTAAGCAAGGCATCCTTTTTAAGAAGGGGAGGATTTACATTCTTAAATGTTTAGAATTGAAGCTAAAAGTTTTGCATTACATTCATGCAAACCCATTGGCTGGACATTCAGGATTTCACAAATCCTAGCATAGGGCAAGAACAAACTTTTATTGGCCTGGTTTGAAGGTGGAAGTGAAGAAGTTTATTCGAGAATGTGAAGTCTGCCAAAGGAACAAGAGTGAAAATATTTTGCTAGCTGGTTTGTTACAACCCTTGACCATTCCTCAACAAATATGGACTGATGTGTCTATGGATATTGTTGAAGGATTGCCTATATCAAAAGGATTTTCTGTGGTGATGGTGGTGGTGGATAGGCTATCTAAGTATGCACATTTTTTAGCCTTGAAACACCCTTTTACAGCAGCCACAGTTGCTGCATTGTTTCTGAATAACATTTTCAAATTGCATGGGATGCCCAACAGTATTGTTTCTGATCGAGGGGCTACTTTTACAAGTTCATTCTGGAAGGAGTTCTTTAAATTGTAGGGAGTTAACTTGTCTTACTCTTCAGCTTACCATCCACAAACTGATGGTCAAACTGAGGCAGTAAACAAGTGTTTGAAACATTTTTTAAGATGCTTCTCAGGTGACAAACCAAGGGGCTGGTTTGATTGACTACCACTTGCAAAATGGTGGCATAATACCACCTGTCATGTTTCAACGAGAATGACACCATATGAGGCAGTGTATGGTGTTCCTACTGTGAAGTTGCAGCAATATATTCTTGGTTTATCTCATAATCAGGCTGTGGAAGAGTTACTTAGAACCAGAGAAGAAATTTTGGCAGTTTTGAAGAACAACTTGATACTGGCTTAGGAGAGAATGAAGTTATTTTTTGATAAAAGGCACACTGAAAGGGAGTTTATGGTGGGAGATTGGGTATACTATAGACAAAGCTCTCTTGCAGTTAGAAGGAATATGAAGTTGTCACCTAAATTTTTTGGCCCATTTCAGTTAGTAAATCGAATTGGACAGGTTGCTTATAAATTGGATTTGCCATCCCATTGTCGCTTGCATCTTGTTTTTCATGTTTCTTCTTTAAAGAAAAAGCTAGGCCAACATATTTCTCCATTGTCAACCTTGCCACCAGTTGATGAAGAGGGGGAAATTGAACCTGAACCACAACAGATTCTACAAAGGAGTAGGAAGGTGAACAATAAGGCTTTGGTGGAAGTTCTAGTTCAGTGGCAGGGTGCTGCCCCTGAGGATGCGACGTGGGAATCATACTAAAAGCTCAAGAGAGAAATTTCTCTACCTTGTGGGCAAGGTGCTTTGAAGGGGAGGAGTGTGTAAGGGACTGTTATGAAGAAGTGTGTGAAGAACTATGAAGAAGAAAGAAGGGTATAGTGTTAAACGACAGGAAATAATACAGTTAGATTAGTTAGTTTGCTATACGTCTGTCGTTAAGAACAATTAAATAGAACGATGCCTTTTGAGTTGTAAGTAGAGATCTTAAGTTGGGAAGTATGAAACAATGACGTGTAACCCAAAGATAACTATAAAAACGGTATGAATGAAGAGGAAAGACATGCAAAGTTTATTGATCATTTCTTCTATCTGATTCTTCTTTCTCTTCTCTCTCTTTCGTCTCTTTCTCATTCTTGGAGATTGACATCTCGAATAGTCACTGTACGGGCCCATTACAGAACCCACCACCACAAAGAGTGTCGTCTGCCACAGAAATGGTCAACTGCCTCACAACTTCCCAGAAACTTTTGAACCGCCCCAAAGACCTCCACAGAAATTGCCGATACTCACCAAAGGAGACACCCGCACGTCTTCAGCCACCAGAAACTACCCAGAAACTGTCGATAAGCACCAAACTGCACTGCCTAGAACAGGAACACGGCAAATGACCACACAGAACCTGCCGACAGCCTCAAAGCCACCAAGGTGACGAGCCCACAAGTTGAAACTCACCAGACGTGTGAGAAAACACTCACCACAAACTTAGAAACTTACAAACGTGCGAAAACAGAGAAGGAAAATAATTCCTACTATCGCAACTCAGAAACTCTCAAGGATAAAGACCACAGAGAAACGATAATCAGAGTAATGGTTTTGATACCATGTCAAGATTGGTCTGAATACCTCTTCCATTAGGTTTCTTTCATTATTTATAGAAAAGAGTTACAACTTGCTAGATTTTTCTTCCACCGATTTCTCTGTAACACGTTAAGTGTCTATACACGTTAAGACTATTTATAGTTAGCCTAATTCTCTGTTATACAATCTAAATATAGAAAGACCTCCAACCGAAATAGGAGAACAAACTTTATTTCAACTAATAAGATGGAATTTAGTTTCCTCTCACATTCGACCCCACAAGAATGCACGAAATAACTTCTCCATCCAGTTGGCCACCCCTGCTGGAATGGAAACAACAATAGAAAGTAGGTGGGGAGATTGGAAAGGCTACTCTTAACTAAAGTAGTTTTGCTCCCTTTAGATAAATGTAACTGCTTTCAACCAGCCAGTCTTTTCTACTTTCTCAACAACCCCATCCCATATAGCATTAGCCTTAAAAGGCGCCCCCAACAGAAAGCCTAAATATTGCAAAGGTAAAGAAGCAACTTTACAACCCACCAAACTTGCTAAACTATTGATGTTGCTCACCACCCCCACCGAAACTATCTCCGACTTTCCAACATTCACCTTAAGACTCGAGACAGTTTCAAAACAAAATAACACAACCTTTAAGGCTTGAATTTGACCACGATCCGCATCATAGACAAGAAGAGTGTCATCTGCAAAAAGAATATAAGAGGTTGATAGACCCATTATTAGCATTACCAACCGAGAAGCATAAAAGAAATCCACGATCCACGTAATCGCTTTGAAAAAGAGTGGGGTCCACTATGAAAAAATTAATTTTTTCATGTGGGTTTCATATTTTATTCACTTTTTTCAAAGCGATTACGCGACGGTTGCACAATTCACGGTTTCAAATATCTTTTCTCATGGAAAAAACCAGCAGGGTTACAATTAATCAACACCGAAAACAGGGCAGTAGAAACACAATGCCTAATCCACCACCTTTCACCAAAACCGCATCTCCCAAGCATGAAGAGAAGGAAATCCCAATTCATGTGATCATATGCCTTTTCCATATCAAGCTTACAAAGAACACCAGGCACACCCTCCCTTAAACGACTATCTATACATTCATTAGCAATAAGTACTGAATCAAGGATTTCTCTCCCCTGAACAAAGGAATTTCCGAGCTTAGAGATAATTTGCTCCATCACCTTGCTTATACGATTAGCAAGTACCTTCAAAATTATCTTGTAAACCCCACTCACAAGACTAATAGGACTAAAATTTTTTTAACTCTGAAGCCTCACGTTTCTTAGGAATAAGAGCAATGAAAGCGGCATTTAGTGATTTTTCAAACTTTTTACAGGAAAAGAACTCTTGAAAACCCCGCATCACATCTTCCACAGTAAAAACCCGCATTTAGTGATTTTTCTTTCAGGATTTATATTTGAAGGTTCAACTTTATAGGTTATTAGAGGTGGCAGAAGAATTGAGATATCGATATATGACATTGTCGTTGGTGACGTGATACCTCTCAACATCGGTGATCAGGTACGTGTCTCTTTTGTTCTTCAAGGTTTATATTACAACTGTGCTTTAGAGTTTTGGTTGAGTTGACTTAGTCAAAATCTTTCCGTAGGTCCCTGCTGATGGAGTATTAATTTCTGGTCATTCTCTCGCAGTTGATGAATCAAGTATGACTGGAGAGAGCAAGATTGTGAGCATTCATACCCATCTTATAGATTCAATTTGTACTTTATTATTTCTTTCTTCGTTTAAGATTTATTTTTTATGCAGGTTCACAAGGATTCTAAGGATCCTTTTCTAATGTCTGGCTGCAAAATTGCAGATGGTAGTGGTACCATGTTGGTAAAATAACATTTTCTTAGCTCTTTTCTTTTCTTTGCCTATTACTACTATCATCTTCTACTTGTGGTTTTAATCTTTATAAACAATATTTAAAATCACAACAAGCTTCTTTTGCTATGTTATGTTAGATAACCTAATATCTATTAGTACCACAAAAAAGATAGTTTACTATGGAACATTGATGCAATCCCCATATTAAAAATTTTCTGGGAAAATGTAGAGTTGTTTTTATTACTTTTTATTTTCTACATGCATTTTTCTGGAAAGCACACATATACATCATGCTCACACATGGATGGACCTCTTTTTATATCTCTATATTTTTATGTACGATTTTTTTTTTACTTCCTTAAAAAACAACTTCCCTGTTATTTTAAAGTCAAATATCTATTTTTTTTAAACAGTAAACAAAATTTTATTGAGAATAGGAATAGGCAAGAACCCAAGTACATAGGACTTTCCCTGTTATTTTAAAGTCAAATATCTATTTTTTTTAAACACTAAACAAAATTTTATTGAGAATAGGAATAGGCAAGAACCCAAGTACATAGGACTTAAATATTTGTGGTTTAATACTTGTATTTGAAACCCTTTTCAGCTTGTCATTCCCCTATCTTCTACCAACTTGCTCTGTTGCCGTCTCATGTTAAATCTTCCTTTTCTTAGGTAACTAGTGTTGGGATCAATACTGAATGGGGATTGCTGATGGCTAGTATTTCAGAAGACACTGGTGAAGAGACGCCATTACAGGTCTTCTATTTATCATCATTTTTCATGGAATGTCATCCCTTGCATGTTATGTTTACTTGCGAAGGAATTTTTATAGGTACGCCTAAATGGGGTTGCGACTTTCATTGGTATGGTTGGACTTTCAGTGGCTGTCTCTGTCTTGGTTGTCCTTTTGGTCAGGTAATTCAAATATTGGGAACTGATCTCTCTCTCTCTCTCTCTCTCTCGTTGATACTGATATGTTGCGGATGACCTCATAAATTTAAATTATTCAGATATTTTACTGGCCATACCAAAGACACCAATGGAAATAAACAGTTTCAAGCTGGCACAACAAAACTTGGGGATGCAGTAGATGGTGCCATCAAAATTGTTACTGTTGCAGTATGTTTTTTATTTTTTATTTTTTATTTTTTTTTAGTATTTGTGTATAGATATATTTTATTATTGTGTAGAGAAATTTATTGATCTACGACATTTTCAAATGTTAGGTCACCATTGTAGTAGTTGCAGTGCCTGAAGGGCTTCCATTAGCCGTTACCCTAACGTAAGTTTGCCTTGCCTTATATATTAATTCGTTGATAGGGTTCTTGATGTTCTTCATATATGTGTCATCTGACTCATTTGGGATTTGTGCTCATATTTTAGGGGGCAACATGTTTTCCCTAATTGTTGTTATTTTTGTTAGGCTTTCCTTCATGCCAATCTTGCTCTTTCTTTTTATCTATTTAATTTCCCTTAGTCCTTGTCATGCCTTACTTAAGATATAACAGATTGGTAATGCCAACATCACCATTTTCTTCTTGGCTCATGCAGCTGAGATAGTCTGTATACTTTCCCATCAACTAACAGCAGTGTGGTCAGAAATGATTTATTTGCATATATTAAAATATATTTTTTCATTGTTTATTTTTCTATTTCCCTATATTTAGTGGCTGACTGATGGTTTTTTTGTGACCATGATACAGCCTTGCCTACTCTATGAGAAAAATGATGGCAGATAAAGCCTTGGTATGTAATGACAAGTTTACGTCCTTTGTGCTTACTATAGATCTTAACCAAGACCCCGAGACTCGCACGCGTGACACACGTTGGGTGGTTGTAAAATATATATTTTCATAACAGTAGGCATGTTGCAGGTACGAAGGCTTTCAGCATGTGAGACCATGGGTTCTGCCACAACAATTTGCAGTGATAAGACTGGAACCTTAACTTTGAATCAGGTGATTTATTAAGCTGTTCCTTGATTTAGTCTTTGCTGTTCAGAAGTGCCTTTTGGTTGTAGGTTGTTTTGGTTGATGATTAATTATAAATTTTTGAGAGTGCACTTCCTCTTGTGGGATTACAATGAGTTGAAATATCAAAATGAACATGTCCAGGTCTTATATACTTCAAGACATTAAGCATCTTAGACATTTCTTAAATACTAATCCAAAAAAGAAAGTGTCATAATTTTCTGTTGGGTTGGTGTGGTGGTAGGAAACTACTGTTTCCAGCCGGAAGTTTGGGACAAAAGTTTGCCTTGATTTTTTCCCTTTTAATTGGGAGATTTTCTTTTATTAGATGACAGTGGTTGAGGCTTATGTTGGAGAGAAAAAAGTTGATTCTCCGGAGAATAAGTCAGAGTTATCTCCCTTGGTATCCTCTTTACTTCTTGAAGGCATTGCACAAAACACAAATGGCAGTGTGTATGTGCCTGAGGTATTTTCTTTTTCATAGTGAATAATTCCACTAAAGCTAAAATAGTAAAGCTGTCCACAGTATTGTAATGCTCTCGCTGGTCCCCTGCAGGGTGATGGAGATGTGGAGGTTTCTGGATCACCAACAGAAAAGGCCATTCTTTCTTGGGGACTCAAGGTTAATATCTTCATACCATTTTCACTTTGAAGTAAATTTATTTTTGAAGACTAATAAAAGTGATTGGTATGTCACTTGATGTCTGCGTACGATTGTTTCTGTTTCTCTCATTTTCCATATTTCATGGAATTATGTTCTCTTCTTCCACATAGTTGGGTGTTTCCTATTTTATACTTCCTGTGTATTTGGGAGTGCCCCTTTACGCTTTGAATAAGATTGCCTTACTGATAAAATTAAATTGACTGGTGTCATTCTTGACAGTTGGGGATGAGTTTTGAGGCTATCAGATCTGAATCTTCAGTTATTCATGTCTTCCCCTTCAACTCGGAGAAAAAACGTGGTGGTGTTGCACTAAAACTGGTAATGTGATGCACTTATGTATGGCCATGATAGGAGTATTGCAATGTACTCAATGGTTGGAAAGACTGGAATATTTTTGTTGGGCTATTTTTTTTAAAAGAAATGAGTAGTTTTAAGTGATTACCTCGAGAAGTTGAGGTTATGTTGTTGAGAAAGTAATGACAGCAAAATATAACTCATACCTATTCTATTTTCAGATCTCATTATTGTTAGAACTGCACAAAAAATGCACTGCATGTATTACTATGTGGGTGATGGTGTATGGTAGTTTTTTTTTATATAGGTAATAAGTAATTCATTGATAGAAAGATAGGCATAGCCCAAGTACACTAGGAGTATACAAAGACATACACCTATTTAGGAACTAGAAAGAGTTAAAAGGAAATCATGGAAGCTGGAACCATTGAAATCTAAAGCAATGGCCCACAGAAACAAAGTCTTCCAGAAAAAACTATGAAACTCTTCCAAGGAACGGTCATGATCCTCAAAAAGTCGCTCATTTCGTTCACTCCAAATACACCAAAATATACATCTTCCATACGGCTGCAATCTGTGGTGTCCCAGTGATCCCTCTCCAACATGCTAGAAGTTCAACCACCTTGCCTGGCATTACCCATGCGACTCCCAGTTTGCTGAAAAAATAATTCCAGATACCTCTAGCAAACTCACAATGTAAAAGTAGATGGTCCGCCGTTTCACCACTATTTCTACACAGACAGCACCAATCCGTGATGATTAAACCACGTCTTCTAAGGTTATCAATGGTCAAAATCTTCCCTAAAGCTGTTGTCCAGACAAAGAATGCTACCTTGGTTGGTGCTTTGCTCCTCCATATGTTCTTCCAAGGGAAATTATGCCTTTGTTGCACGGTAATAGACTCATAAAAAGAACGTACCGTGAATTTTCCTCTCTTAGAGAGTCTCCATACCATGGCATCTTCATTTGTGGTCGCAATAGCAGTATTATACAGCAAATTGAAAAATTCCACCAGGATGTTCACTTCCCAATCATGAGCCTCCCGATTAAGATTAATGTTCCACTCCTGGGTGATGAAGTACCCGCAGATTGGCCACCATGGCTTCCTTATCCCTTGCAATGCTAAAAATTGTTGGATAAGCATCCTTCAAAGCCGTGTCACCCACCCACATATCCTTTCAAAAGCTGATCTTATTACCATCCCCCAAGCACAACCGAGTATTACTAGCAAAAGAGCACCAACCTTTACGTATGTACTTCCATAACTCCACTCCATATGTCTCCCGGCCCTCTTTAGAACACCAACCCCCTTGTTCACTCCCATACTTCGTGTCAATCACCCATTTCCATAAAGCTTCCCCCTCATAATTATAACGCCACAACTATTTACCTAGTAATGCCTTGTTAAAAGCCCTCACATTTCGAACCCCCAGCCCACCATCCCTCATAGGAGAGCAAACCTTGTCCCAACCCACTAAGTGAAACTTAAACTCATCTCCTATACCACTCCATAAAAAATCACATTGAAGCTTATCTATTCTAGTTGCAATGCTAGCGGGAAGAGGAAATAAAGATATGTAGTACGTAGGAAGGTTGGATAAAGTACTCTTAATAAGCGTAATCCGCCCCCCTTTTGATAAATACAACTTTTTCCATCCGGCCAATCTACGCTCAAATTTTTCCAGCATCCCCTCCCAAATACCTAGTTTTGAAAGCAGCCCCCAACGGAAGCCCAAGGTACTTCAACGGCAACGAAGAAACTGCACAACCCAAGATGCTAGCCAGCCCCCTAATATTGCTTACATCTCCAACTACTACCATCTATCCGTCTTGGCAAGATTAATTTTCAGCCCAGATACAGCTTCAAAACAGAGTAGGATGGCCTTCAAAGATTGGATATGTCCTGCATTGGCCTCACAAAACAGCAAGGTATCATCTGCGAACAAAAGATGAGAAATAATAGTAGGACCGTATGAAGCTCCCACTGAAAATCCTAGAAAAAATCCTCCCCCTACTGTTGCGGACACCATCCTACATAGTGCCTCCATTACTAAGACGAATAAGAGAGGTGATAATGGATCACCTTGCCGTAGTCCCCGTGAACTGTTAAAAAAGCCCACAGGATCACCATTTACCAAGACCGAGAAATGAGCCGTAGACACACAATGCCTTATCCACATCCTCTATTTTTCCCCAAAACCACATCTACCCAACATGTATATCAAGAATCTCAATTAATGTGATCATATGCCTTCTCCATGTCTAGTTTGCATAGAAGACCTGGCACTCCCAACCTGATTCTGCTATCCAAGCATTCATTGGCGATAAGAACCGAGTCCAAAATTTGTCTCCCCCTCACAAAGGCATTTTGGGATTTAGAGATAATCTTTTCCATGACTGTGCTCATCCTATTAGCAAGAACCTTTGACAATATCTTATACACGCTGCCCACGAGACTAATCGGTCTAAAGTCTTGTATCTCTATTGCACCGGCCTTTTTTGGGACTAGAGCAATAAAGGTCGCATTTAAGCTTTTTTCAAATTTGCCATAAGTGAAGAATTCCTGAAAAACTAGCATAACATCCTCTCTTACCACCTCCCAGCAAGTCTGAAAAAAAGCCAGAGTGAAACTATCCGGGCCGGGGCTTTATCTTTGTTCATTTTTCTGATTACTAGTATTAGCTCTTCCTCTTCAAAATGTCTCTCCAACCACGTCATGCTATTTTGATCAATGCCCTAAAAAACTAGGCCATCTACCGTAGGCCTCCATGTATGAGGTTCTAACAACAAATTTTCAAAATGGCCAGCCACAAAATCCTTCATCACGACCTGATCAGAGGATGCAACTCCCTCAATATTCAAGGACTCTATAGAATTAAATCTTCTATGTGCATTAGCCATACGGTGAAAAAACTTAGTACATTTATCCCCTTCCCGAAGCCATAGAGCCCTTGACTTCTGTCTCCACGAAATCTCCTCCAATAAAGTCAATCTTTCAAGTTCAGAAACTACTTGCTCTTTACGATTGTTCTCAACTCCTACACCCTCCAAGCTTTGTAGCTCTTGTGTCAAGCTTTTCATGTGTAAGGTTACATCACCAAACACCTGTTCATTCCATATCTTCAAATTCATTTTCAAAGCTTTCAATTTCCTAGCCAACACATTGCTCATATTGCCCTCAAATAAATAGGAACTCCACCATTGTCTAACCAAATCCACAAAACCCTCCTTTTTTAACAACATATTCTCAAACTTGAATGGCCTTCTACCCCCTATGATACCACCACCATCAAGCATTACAGGAAAATGATTGGAACAAATCCTCGGGAGTCTTTTTTGGCTTACATCTGGATATTGAAGTTCCCATGAAGGGGAAATGAGAAATCTGTCCGGTCTTGACCAAAAAAAATGGTTAGACCAAGTATACTCCCCTCCTATTAGAGGTATGTCCATAAGGCCTGACTCAAAAATGAAATCTGAAAAATCCACCATAGCTTGATTTTGACGTCCCTCCCCTAATCTTTCGCTGGAAAATCTTGTCACATTAAAATTCCCTCCAATACACCATGGAGCCTCCCACCAAGAACAAAGACCAGCCAACTCATATCCCAAAGCATCTGCCTTTCACTATCCAAATTAGGACCGTATACCACAGCAGAGGCCCAAAGGAAACCATCGTCAAAATTTCTAAACAAACACCCCACCAAGAACTCCCCCACAAACTCATCGATGCTCTCCACCACCCTCTTATCCCACATAACCAAAATACCTCTTGAGGCTCCATTCGAGGGTAATTAAATCCAACCTGCATATGGGCAGCTCCATATGCTCCTAATAATACTACAATTGACAAGCTTCAGCTTTGTTTCCTGCAAACAAATGATGTCTACCTTCCATTGACTTAATAAAGCTCTTATTCTAAGGCGTTTATTAATCTCATTCAGCCCCCTAACATTCCAACTCAATATTTTGGGCTTCATTTATCAACTGTACCACCTCTCCCCTTGTTTCTTCTACGACTCGCACTCCCCTTCTTTCCATCATAATTAATGGACCACATCAACCTCTTTAGCTCCCTCTCTTTTTGGCCCTGCACCATACTAACCTGCCTCCATGGCTATAATCAAAGCCTTAAACTGCTCTTCATAGCCCACACACGAGATCCCCATATAGCTCTAAAGTTCCTCTACTTTTTTCAAAACCTAGTCCGAGGAAATACTAGGAGGAACCATACTTAACGGAGTAGGATCCTCTCCTGTAGCCTCCTCCCCCTCTGAAGAATATTTGCAAGGGTCAAATAATGTCAACATACCTTCCCCGTCATCTCCGTGAGCCAACTCTTCACTGGCTCACTCAGAACCGAAAGCCATATCTTCTTCCCCCCACGGCTTTAACTGTGTCTGGGCCAAAAATAATGATGACCCAAGGTCTGCTGAAGGAGACTGAGACACCCCATAAAGAGGTGACCCTCCCCGAGCAACACCAGAGCCATCAACGGCAGAAACGGGTTCAGCGCCAACTATATTTTCTCCCACCACCACTTCCGGCAACTCTGAGGCCACCGCCGGACCACCACCTGAGGCGCCGCAGGCCGTCGCCCCTGTCTGTGCCAAACCCAACCCAAGACTTGGGCCTGAAGTGGATGATTCAGGCACCTCCAGCGTACCCGAAATCTTGGATTTCAGGCCTTTCTCCTGCCAAACCCGACATGGGCTTCTGTTCAGGTCCAGCCCATTAACAACCTTCTTCCCCTTTAAATCAGCCTCTCCTCCCTGGCCCACACTCCATCATTGTTAACAAAAAGTGGGGATTACTTGCTCTTGCCTATTCTTATAATCAATAAGATTTTGTTCACCAATAAAAAAAAAAAATTGTTGACTGGCACTTGACTAGATGACAAATACCCTTGAAATTTCTTGTTTCGCACCTCCAAAACAAAATTTGGATATCAGTAAATGAAAGCAGTGTCATTAGAGAAACTTATCCAAAAAAAAAAAGGAAACAAGAAATAGCAGTGTCATTAGCGAAAGTAATACAACTCAATAATACTAAATGTTGATGCATGCCTTGTTATCAAAACCTAGGAGATTATAATAAACAATCGGGTTATGAATTAGTGTCAATAGAGGAGACTTGAAAGCTTTACTAATGCTGGATAAGAAATGCATCATGGAGGATTTCAGAGTCTCTGTCCTCATACATCTCGAGGTTCTGCTTCATGAATGGATTTCTTCAATTGAACCTGCAATACTTTGTACAAAACAAATTTTTGTGTTAGGGAATCCATTTATCATTTAGTAAAAGGTCTACATATACTGTGTTTTGGATCTAGGAAATGTTGTTACATGTGAATCTTCGTCATTTCCTTCAGTTTATTTACTTATTTAAAAATATATATATTTCTGATATTTGCAGCCCGATGGTCAAGTTCATATTCACTGGAAAGGGGCTGCTGAAATAGTTTTAGCATCATGCACATGGTGTATTGATGCAACTGATCAGTTGGTAGCAATGGATGAAGACAAGGTTTGAGATCTAATTGCTTTTCAAGTACAGTTTCTATTGTAGTACTCAACTGGGTTATCTCTGTCATTTCGCCTTATTTCGTTTTCCCTTTTCCCTTGTCCACCCAGGGTATCATTTGGATGGGTTATAATGTCTAATCTTAAAAGAAATATTGTTAAGAACTTTACCCAAGAGAACAATTTGCTTTACTTCGCTTATAAAGTAGTATATAAAATCTGTGTGATCTGGTAGTATAGGTATTTTGCATGTTGCGGCTATAACTTTGTTGTTTTAGTGATATTTAATTTGGTTTGCAGGTGAATTTTTTTAAGAAAGCTATTGAAAATATGGCTACTGTTAGCTTGCGTTGTGTTGCCATTGCATATCGATCCTGTGAGTCGGAAGAGGTTCCATCTGATGAAGAGCATTGGTCATTACCTGAGAATGATCTTGTATTGCTGGCTATTGTAGGTATCAAGGTAAAAACTTTCGTGGAAAATAAATTTAGAAATACATTGCTGGAGCTGTATTGTCTATGTTTGGTGGCAGCTGCTAGATTGTGACATCATTTCTATAATTGTCTTGGTTACATATTTTTTCTAAAATTTATGCCTGTGTTTCTATTCATCTTTAAATTTTGGTTTTAAATTTTGGCTATGTATATGGCCGAGATCAGCCCCTATTTTGCCTGCCCATTGTGTGGATGCGGGTGAATATATAGGGGCTGGGCTGGGGTGAAACTAGACCTCCACTTTTAGTAGGGACGGGGGATCAGGTGCGGTGATAGTTCGTCTGTATAGTGCTGGTATCACGCTAGGTGTATATGGAGGAATGAATAAAAGTTGGCATTATTGGCATGTATGGGGAATGTATTGGAGATACGGACATGCCATAGTGCTGTAATGCTCTCTTGCATGTTTTGCACTCTGCTTCAGGAGACCTATTAAAATTTCTTCCATAAACTTCTTATCTGAAGTTATTTCAACTCTTGCCCAAATGTAATACATTTCAATATTTGGATGCATTGCTTCATTGTAGTGCTCTTAATCACAAATTTCAACAACAATTTTGACTCTTTTAAGGCTTTCTATTAAAAGGGGTTGTTTTGGGGCATCATTTAAAAATTTGAAGATTTTACTCTAAAATCACCTATGAAAGTTATTCATTTCTTAGTTTTTATTACTCATGTAGACAATGCAATGCAGGATCCTTGTCGTCCTGGTGTCAAAGATGCCGTGCAACTATGCCAAAATGCTGGTGTTAAGGTACTTTTTGTGTTAATATTTTAGTTTCTTGTAATGTTGAGAACCTGTTTCTGCAATTGTTTTATTGTCATATACATCTTCAATGCATAGCAATGGCATTTTACTTCTGCTATTAATGTTCTATTGTCATTTGGGTTCCTAGTGTTCTTCAAAAATGCTTGTGTGCTAGTTTCCTTGTGATGTTGCTTGCTTGTTAAATCTTTTTTTTTTTTTTTTTGGGTAAGCAAGCAAGTTTATTCCTCTGTAAAGAAACCGTGCAATAAATTAGATAGCGCCCACAACGTACAACCTGATAACACTAATAGGAGGGTATTGGCCTCCTACACCACTACCAAAACCCCAGAGAACCCCCCTTGAAATCAGCAACATGTGTGACTACTCACAGTTACAGCTATATGATGGCATTACTTTACAGCTTCAATTTGGACCTGCAATGGGACTAGAGTCTACTTCTCCTTGGACCAATATTTACATTTACAGCTTGAATTATAATTCAGAGATATGTAAAACATGTAGAGGACGTGCACTATGTCTGTATGCCTACTACATATGTATGGGTATAATCTCTGATGTTTTCTGTAGTACTGCATATAGTGTCTTATATGTATGTCATCTCTAACGTTATATAATAATATGTTAAAATTCTGGTCTAAGCATTGCTGCTGTGGCAAATAGGTAAAACTATTGCTAGTTTTATCAACCAAGGGGATTTTTTTGCTTCGTTCTTTAAAGATTTTCCATGTTTGGTATTTGGTCACTGTGTTGATCATGGTGGTATTCTGTTTGATTAATTTTTTTCAACCGTGATGCAAATGAGTGAGGAGTATCCATTTTTTTCTGACCTATAGGTGCGGATGGTCACTGGTGACAATCTTCAAACTGCAAAAGCAATTGCTTTGGAAGCTGGAATACTGGGTTCAGCTGTAGATGCTACGACTGAGCCAAATCTCATTGAAGGAAGGGCATTTCGTGCCTTATCAGATACACAAAGAGAAGAGATTGCAGATAAGATATCTGTATGATCTGCTCCCTTTGCGGAATTTTTGGTTTGCGTTTGTGTGTGTACTTTCACTAATTACATTATTGTGGCCAAACTGGTAGAAATATTATATTTTTGTCCAATATGTAGGTGATGGGGCGGTCTTCTCCCAGTGACAAGCTTTTGCTTGTGCAAGCATTGAGAAAGAAAGGGCATGTTGTTGCTGTAACTGGGGATGGCACTAATGATGCCCCTGCTCTGCATGAGGTTTGTAAACATTTTTTGTTTCTTCCTTCTCTAGTCTTTTGTTTTTTAATGGAGTCTTAAATTTGTCCGCATCCTTCTGTATGGTTGTTCCTACTACTATTAGTATTGTCCATAAAGTTAACATTTGAGTGTTGAAGTCTTTAACAAATATATTTGATTATATATATATATGGATGTTGTGAACTTATCAAAAATATATATGGGTGTTGTGATAAATCCACTTAAATGGTTACCAATCCTGAATATGCCTTGCTTAAATGTGCATTTTCTTTGTTGAGCAAGAGAAGGGTTGGTTTTCTTGCCTGTAAACTTTTGAAATTTATTAAACAAAAAATCCTCCTTTCATTTTCTAGAACATAATTTTTTATTTTCTTGGTCTTGATTGATGTTTTATTATTTTGGAGTTCAGGCAGACATCGGCCTTGCAATGGGTATTGCAGGTACAGAGGTTGCGAAGGAGAGCTCAGATATAATCATCTTGGATGACAATTTTGCTTCTGTCGTGAAGGTTAGTCTTGTCTTATAAGTGCTCTCTTTTTTTGGGCAAGTGATTTTTTTTTTTCAGTTTGTGTTTGTGATAATTGATTTTGCTTCGTAGTATTTTCGTCTAATTGATCTATAAGATTCTATGATATTTGCTGTTAATGGACACAATTGACTGGAACTGGGACCCACTAACTCATGAGCTTGTCTTAAGATTATCCTGGCCGCAATATATCCATTTCAAATTCTTAATTCAAAAGAAAAATGGTTAATATTTTTTTCTACTATATGTAGGTTGTCAGATGGGGCCGATCTGTATATGCAAATATTCAAAAATTCATTCAGTTCCAACTTACAGTGAATGTAGCAGCTCTGATTATAAATGTTGTGGCAGCGGTTTCCTCTGGTGAAGTACCACTGAATGCTGTGCAGGTTTCTGCTCTCTCTCTCTCTCTCTCTCTCTCTCTCTCTGTGCTCCATACTGATGTCTTGAGTGTCCTCTCTCTTGTTATAGCTTCTCTGGGTCAATCTTATCATGGATACTCTTGGAGCTCTAGCATTGGCTACAGAACCACCAACTGATCACCTGATGCACAGGCCACCAGTTGGTCGAAGGTAATGATTTTTGAATAATGGGAGCATTAATTTTATTCTGGTTCTTTTCAAACTAAATTTACCCTGTAGTTTATTCCAATTACCTGTCATGAGAAAGTATTTTGAAGTTGCAATGTCATTTAATTTATGTTCTTGTTCATTTCAGAGGAAGTTCTTAAATTACTTTTTAATGGTGGATCAAAGTTCTCTCTTGTATGCTTTCTGTATACTTGGGTTACACCTTTTGGATGGCATGATTCTGAAATGAATACGTTTTTATTCAATCTTGAACTACTTGTTTAAAAAAGAAAGGTAAAATTATTTGGTGGCCTGGTGAACTAAAAGCTTTTCATGACCAACCTGGAATCTTCCTTCTATTCTTTCTTTTCTTTCATAACGTTGTTCAGAGCCTTTTAAATTTTTGAGCTCTTCTTTGAACATAAATAAATTGGTTATTGTTTCTTTACTTCTTTGATGGTTTGGTGACCATACTGATTTATTATGCGTTTCCCAGAGAACCTCTTATAACAAATATTATGTGGAGGAACTTGCTCATACAGGTACATGCTTTTTCTTGTTTCTTTTGTCTCCAGTACTTCATTAGCATTGCAATTCATTTATCTCTCATGTTAATAAATTTTGGTAAATTGCAGGCTCTATACCAAGTGATTGTCCTACTTGTTCTCCATTTCCAAGGTAGGAGTTTACTGAATTTGGAGCAATACAGCAGCGATCGTGCCAACAAAGTGAAGAATACTTTAATATTCAATTCCTTTGTCCTTTGTCAGGTAACTTTTAACTTCAAAAATAATTTGAAAAGAAATCTAAATAATTTAAGCTTCTCTTTCTTCAACTTTTAATGTCTTAACTACTTTTTTGGTACTCATTTATTCTATTAAGACAACTTTGCTGGAAGGTCCTATAACTAGGTATTCGAGGTCTGCAATCTAGATTTTACCATGTACAATATGCAATTTTGACCCGCATGACTTCCTCAAGGAATTGATTTGACATTTTGTCGAAGTGAGATGAAATGGTTTCGTTCTGACTTTATTTTACCAATGAAAAAAAAAAATTATATAACTCACTAGGTGTAGCTTTTCATCATGCAATTCCTTTCTTATTCTGTGTTTATCTCCATCCTTGTCTCACGGTTTTGATAAGCTAGAAGTTAGAAATTAGTGGCCACGACTATGTGTTTTGGCAGAACGTGTACAGGACTTTGAAAGCTCTGTAGGGTATATGAAGGCACAGTTCTGCTGCTGACTCAAATCACAATCCAACTGAGCATTTATCAATTCAATTGGTCCATGAAATCGTCTCAACTATTTTTCATTATTATTGCTGCTAGTTTTCCATTATGCGATTTATTTGTGTCCACAAAGTTCAACAGCCAAGCTGATCTCACTCCCATGTTTAGTTAGGGCTGTAAATGAACCAGTTTGTTCAATAGCCCACTCGGTACTCATTCGGTTAAACTCGACTCGTAAAAAAAAAAAGTTCATTTGTAAAAGTAGATATCCGCTCGATTTGTAAATGACACATAACTGACAAAACTCGACTTGACTAAGACTCGTTAAGGTCCGCTCGTTTATACTCGAGTCGACTCGTTAGCTCAACTCGATTAAAACTCATTCATATATTGATAAATATATACATACGCTTGTGTGTATATATATATACATATATATCTTAGCTAATAATATAAGCATACCACTTTTATAATTAAATATATAATGTCTAATTACTTGTATCTATATAGTGAATATACTTCATAGGTATATTTTATAATTTGTATAATAATTAGTCGATAAAATTTAATAATTTCATATACTAGTATTTGGGAACCATATATGAAATAGATATATACTATCATGTTAAGTGTATGTATTAATAATATATGTAGGTATATAATATATATATATATATATTGTTATTTTGGATAAATATCAACTAGTTAGATATTAATTATTTATAAATTTTTATAATTCACTAGAGGTTCTACTTGTTAGTTGTATAAATTCAATATTAAATCTTTTATTTATTTATTTTATTAATTATTCAATCTTATTTAAAAAATAAACAATTTGAGCTCGAGCTGAGCTCACGACTCGAACTTGTTTGTGAGACGAGCTCGAGCTGAGAGTTTAGTTTATCGAGTCGAGCTCGAACCAAGAATAAAAAAAATCTCGAGCTCGAGTATTTTGAGTTGAGCCGAGCTCGGCAAACCAAAGAGCGGCTTAGCTCAGCTCGATTACAATCCTATGTTTAGTAAATTGCTATATTATGATGGTTATGTGCTAAACATTAAGCATGCGAATGATCTGATTGGTCCAACTGCAGGTTTTCAATGAATTTAATGCTCGGAAGCCAGATGAATTGAATATATTTAAAGGAATTACTAAAAACTCTCTTTTCATGGGGATAGTGGGACTAACCATTGTGCTTCAGGTGAGACTCATATAGGCTTTGATTTACTTTTTTTCACTTTGTTATTTTGCCTGGACTAAGCATCTCTATCTCTTGCTTTTGTTAAGGTTATTATCATCGAGTTTCTTGGGAAGTTTACCGCGACAGTAAGGTTGAATTGGTCGCAATGGCTGATCTCTGTCATCATTGGGTTTATGAGGTGGGTTGGTAATGATATGAAAGTACTTATATTTGGTGGTACTTCCAAGATGCTTTTGAGCATCTTGCATCTCAACCCTGTTTAGTAGGGGGGAATCTCTCCATCAAAGTGTTTTTTCTTTTTCTTTTTTCCCTTTGACGACCATTAGCAGACTTGGAAGGTTTACGTCAACTACTTTGAAAAGACTCGTCCGTGTGAAAACCACAGCCTTCTATCTTTATATGTTAATGAGTTTATTGTCCCTTTATAACAAACGTCTCTCTCTCTCTCTCTCTGCATTCAGTTGGCCCCTGGCTGTCATTGGGAAACTGATACCCGTTCCAGAAACTCCCCTTAGTAAGTTGTTCCCAAGATTCCAGCGACGACGAAGAACTCAAAGTGAGAAAGTGGAACTATTTATCATCTTAATGGGGTGCATTCAAACTGTTATGGCGTTTTAGATTTGGTTAATTTTTGTATTTCTTGTCTTACAGGTTAGTGTTAGTTGATAGAAGGCTTGAAGAGTTACAGCAGTAGGATCGGCATCAGCCCTCTTATAGATACTGCGTATTTCCTTCCCTGCAGTTAGTTGCATTGCTTAAATAAAGCTCGTCTCTTTACATGGTGAGACTTTTTGGGACTAGTGGATTTCATACACGGGAATTGATTTTAATGGAATTCTGCTACTACAAAGGATGTTTATCTTTTTTTCGGATTGCTTGTAGTGTCAAAACCGCATGGTTGTCTCGGTTGGCATTTAGTCGATCGGGTCGGGAGTGTACTGTTTTGCTTGTAAATTCACGTCGCTTCCTCTCTCGAACGTTTTCCCCATGCTATTTGCATTCCCCCCCCCCTCTCTCTCTCTCTCTCTCTCTCTCGTGTAGACACAATGCCCTATGCAAAACCATCACAAAGACCAGGTGAGAATTGCTGGGGCTGAAGACCAAAGAGATAAAAGGGAAAAATTTAATTGTAAGCGATTATGTGCATTAATACGTGTATTCATTCAATATGATTGGTCAAAAAATAGATTTTATTGAAAACAGTGATAATTTGAATTTAGAATATGAATGCAACAATATTCGTACGCAGATTGGTGCACAAACTTGTTTGTACATAATAAAATTCGGATAATTCAGATAAAAGAGACTGGGTTCAGATAATGCTTTTGGGAATTTTTAGACAAAAGACAATCTCATTTATAAGTTTTTTTGATGAAAAAGACACGGGGAATGGGGCATGGCCTTGTCAACAGTAGAGGGCATCTGTCAATTAGATATATGTGCCGGCGACTTAAGGTCCTTTTGAACACCTTCATGACACCATGTCTTCCATCTTTTTTTTCAACCAATTGCATTAGGCTAAAAAACATTGCCTTGTTACTTTAATTTCCAAATTGATGGACTAGAAATAGTGTTTGTACCTACGCTCTTTCAACATCTTCTACGCTTCTCTCTATGTAAACTTTTGTCATCCTTAGAGTGGGAAAAAGTCTAGCTCATTAGAGTACGTTTCAATTCTTTTTTCTCACTTATAATGGACCAGTTTTACGAATAAAACCATTTTTTATTAGTGCAATACTATAAAACATTGCATTTTTTGTTTTTGCCAGCACTTCTAAAATTCTCTATGCCCTAAATCTCGTTACATGCCATCAATCGCTTTATTCAGAAAAGAAAAAACTAACGCACAAGAACGCAAAAGTAAAACACACGGGTTTGCCAACATAAGTTGCCACAAGCCATTAAAAGTTCTAATAGTTATTTCACATGTATCTCTCACAGATTGATCCCTCTAAGGGCTAGTTTCGATTCTAAATTTATCTCAATTCATCATTACAATTTTTTTAAACATCAAAATAATAATAATATTAAAAAATAATATTCTAACAATATTTTATCATTTCAACACAATTCAGTTCAATATTTAAATGCAACCTAAAGATATATGCAGGCAGTTCACAGTCAGGCAATCTATCTCTCCAAAGATGGCTATTCCTGATGGATTCCAACTTGTAGAGAATATCAAGATATACACAGAGCTGCTCAGTGCTATTTGTCACGTTGTTTAATTTTATGACTTAAATAATAAGATGTGGGCCAATATTAATGTCTAATTCATGTACATTGTCACATGTAGACACAAACACGAGTTCTACTCCAATTTAGGCATTCAGGTGAATTTTTATTTTGTTTTGGGACCTTGATGATTTGTCAAGCGGTATTATTTTTTCCAAGTGAGGTCTATCAATAAAGTTATGAATTAGTTATAGAAAGTGTTAGAATGAATAGTAATTGATATATAATAAAACACTTATCAAATTCGTTTGGTTTGACCTTATCATTGTTGACAAATGAAAAAAGGAGGCCTGTATGGAGGAGAGCGTCCTTGTCAAATGCCGTCACAATGAAACATTTATTGTCATGACGGGGCGGAAATTAAAGCAAGTGACACACAATATATTTCAGCCCGGTTGGCTTAGCTTGTTCTTGCATAAGCTAAAATCCATAGAAGCAGTCTGCCAATATATATCGTGTCAACGTTTGACAGAAATCAAATGTATTTTACGTAGACAATTTTGTTTTTAAAAGAAATCAGTTTTTAATTAAATAGTATTTGCTATTTTTTAGCTCGTAATTATAGATATATATATATATTTTTGTATCATACTAATCGTTTTACCTTGTTAAGACATATTCAATCTACTGTCATATATGTTTATATAACCTGTATTAAAAATAAAATAAAAAGAGAAATATTATAACTAGAAAGAAATTTTATAAAAATAAATTTATAAACTAACGTAACATAGTATAGAACACTAGATTGTAAAATACTTATTTTTATTATAAAATAGATTTAATGTATTATATGAAATTATGTAAATTTACAAATTTATTTATATAAAAAAGATTTTGTGGTTGTAGCACTTTGAATAAATACAACAAAGTTGATAAACAATTGATACTAACTTAATAAAATCTAAGAGACATTCCATGCAGCTGCACTCACTGCAGGCACGTACGTACGTAATAAATTAGTACGAAGATAAGAGAAAATTAAGTATAGTTTAAATATTAAGATAAGATGAAATGATTTTAAATAAGTTAAATAAAATATTATTTGAATATTAATTTTTAATATTATAATTATTTTAAAATTTTAAAAAATTAAATTATTTATTATATTTTATATAAAAATTAAAAAAAAATTATAATAATAAAATGAAAACATAATATCTAACAGGATGACTCTGATAGGTTTGGATTTCTGAAAGCCTAGTTGTGTAATAATTAAGGTTGCGTTTGGATGTTGAAGTGAGTTGAGTTGAGTTGAGTTGAGATAATAAAATATTGTTAAAATATTATTTTTTATTATTATTATTATTTTAGGATTTAAAAAAGTTGAATTGTTTATTATATTTTGTATTGAAATTTGAAAAAATTATAATGATGAGTTGAAAGTATTTTTGATTCCAAACGAATCCTAAGTGGTTAGGTATTGGGAATATTTTATCTTTGGTAAGCTGTTGATCAATCAGAATCCAATAATTCATGGAGTACTACGTACGTACGGTCATGTACGAGTGCTAGCAGCTTGCTCGATCGATCATTACGGATTATATTGTCTTAAAATAATGCTAGTTGCTAGCTTTTAGTCAAACTTCCCGAAGTCCTCCTCCTATTCGATGTCAATATATTCCCTTTTAATTTTTTTTTATATTAATTAATGCAAAGCATATGCTCACGTCATATTTAAAGCAACTGATTAACGTTATTTGTCTGCTTCTACGTACGGATCAACTTGATCATATTCTTGAGCTGTACGTGTAGATAATTTTACTCTTTAGTTTCTTCCCGAATTTTCTTACTTTTTTGCTAATCTTTCTATTATTTGGATGTATATATAATACGTACCTCTTTTTTCTTTTTCTTTTTTTTTGTTAAAAACGAAGAACGTCTAAAAATGCTAATCCCCGTAAGTAATAATATTCACAAAATTTGGGTTGACATGTAGTGGTTGTACGGTTGTACCACATATATATATATATATTATATTCAACCATATAATCGTGTTTAATATTTATAACTCTTTAATGAAAGGTCTAAATCATATTATTTATATTTTAAAATGATTAGTCAATATATAATATAATTAGAATCTCATTAGAATATTAAAAAGAGTAATAACTTATCATTTTCAAATAATATGAGATATCATACACTATCTACCCCTATCATTTATATTATAATATTAGTTCTTGCAAAGCTGACCGAATACATAAAAAATTAAATACAACGAAAGCAATATCTCAAGTATTCTAGTTATATTATAAGAAAACTGTTTATTTATAATTAGTTATTTTTAACGAAATGATTATTTTCAATTAAAATAAATTTATTTTCGTTATAAATAATCATTTTTATATATAATAAAAAATGCCACAACTATCTATTTTTCTTATAATACTACTTTTAATAAGCCGTCGATCTTATCATCGAGCTGTACATTTTTAAAACTTATTTATGCTAAGAATACTTATTATTGCTGATATTATTATTATTCGGTTTGGCAGTTACGTTTGATAATTATTATAATATTCCTTTAAAGCAGACGACGTTGGAGGTCGCGATTATATATTTCTTCTGGTGGTATTGCAAATCTGCGGGCTAGAATGATCATGAACCCTTCGAAACCCGCGGCCATATGCATGCATGTGCCATCCCATATATATATATAATTAATGGAAGATTGAAGAATAATTAATAATGGACCATTTTAAAAATCAGCTAATTAAACTAATAATTATGCAAACTCAAGGGAAACTACTGCGTTCATGCTATCATGCTTGCTTTTTATGATGCCACCATTACTCATTATTCTTTTTATTTTCCACATGTATTAATAATTAATAGGTGATCATATAATATTTTATCCGACCGTCCAAAAAATGAACCGAGAAAATTATCTTATTTTGAATAATTTTATGGATATAAATGGGCTCGATTAGTAGTAGTGCTTGACCATTGCATGAGTTTATTAACCTAGCTCTCTCTCTCTCTCTCTCTCTCTCTCTCTCTCTCTATATATATATATATATATATATGAGTTTAACTTCAAACCGGATGGGTGAACAAGCAGGATTTACACCTTCCAATAAAATATTGACACGTCTGCATTCTAAGTAGGAAATAATGAACCGCACACCAGATAAGCAAGTCCCACGCAATCACCCACATCTCTCTCTTTGCCTGTTCGTGCTCTTTTCTCTCTTCTCACTTTTTCTCACTCCTCAGGCACTCTCCCCACAACGAATATTATTGCTTCGTCATCGATTGCTCTGTATTATTTGTTTTGTTGATTACAGAGTGCATGCCATGGCATTGTAGTGGTTTTATTGTTTGGGTGTGTGAAGAATCCTATGCAGGCACTAGGGGCTAATTCCTGATTTGAATATTTCGCCGAGGAACTGGGTAGGTATTAATTGAAGGCTTTTGTGCTTGTTGCAGATGAATTAGTTGCACTTTGTTTGGTTATTGCCAAGGCAGTCACTCTGAAGCTCTCTCTCCTCAAACTCTCTCTCCCCCTCAGTCGATCTCAAGCTCTCTCTCTACTCTATCTCTCTATCCTCAAGCTCTCTTTCTCCTCTCAATCTCTCAAGCTCTCTCCTGTCAAGAATCTCCAAAGCTTGTTGTAGCTTTCCATCTTTACAGAGTCATGAATTAAGGTGGGTCGGTATTATACAAAATCTTGCTTCTTAGATTGTTTATTATCCAGAAAGGTAATAGATTTGAGCTTTATGAGAGTTGTATAATGATGAAAGGGAGAGGGAAGAAAGAGTCAAAGCGACTGGGGGATTTGTTTGTGTGAGATTTGTTCAACTGATGTGCGGTTTCATTGTTTCCTTCTTAGTATATAAACGTGTCAAAATTTCATTGCGAGGGTATAAATCCCACTTTTTCACCCGACCGGCCCCTAGCCTCACTCTATATATATATATATATAGCTAGGGATATTACAGCAAAATAAATATTCATCATGCACAAAAGCAATAAATTTTAATTTTATTTTCTTATCCATTATTCTTATCGTCAAAAATAAAAGGAAAAGAAAGAAAGAAAGAAAGATAGTTGGAGAGTATTGGATTTAGACATTTAGTTATGCAGTTAAGAAGACATGAGATGAGATATTTTATCTAAAATTAAATTATAAAACATTATTATAATATATTACAGAAGAGTGTTGCTACACTCACCACTTCTAGTTGGGAGCTATCGTTAATTATAAGATTTTATTTATTTTATTTTATTTTTGTCTATTTATACATGTATTTTTTAATATTTTTAAAAAAATAAAAAGATTATAATATTATTAACAAAATTTTCTTAATTATTAAGTAAAAAAAAATTAAAAAAACAAAGTAGTAATGATAAGCGGTAAAAGGGAGAGGAAAGAGTAGTATTCTCCATTGCAGAAAGCTGCGTGCATATATATGATGATATATTGGCCGAGATTCACGTGCAGCCGAGAATGGGGTTTCAGCTTTCAACACGAAAGGAGGGGTTGACTTGATCAAGTGGGAAACATGGCCACGCAATCCCTTAGAATACGGCCTTTGTACTTCACCACCCTTCCCAAAAACAAAAACAAAAACAAACGTCAGGCACACGTGGTGGGTACCTAATGACCTCAACCCGTACGTCCTTACAGTCCTTTCCTTTGAATATAATGACGGGTCTTTCTTTTGAAACAAACACAAACAAACAAGCCAGACTTTTTCTCTCGATCTCTTCCTTATTAGGTTTCTATTAAAAAACGATTTGCGTCATTTTCTCGGGAAAAGATCAGAATAAGTTCTTTCATGTGGGTTTCTAATAAGGATATGTATGAACAGCATCAGCCTCAACAGCAGCTGCAGCAGATGAGGAAGAGGATGGAGAGAAGGGAAACCGCAGAGGAAGAGAGATTAATGGAAATAGTGGATTTGAGTGGCATGTCCTTGGAGTCTCTCCCTACTCCTTCCCTTAATTTAGGCACTATTTGTAAGTTGAACCTCTCCAACAACAATCTTCAGGTATATATTAATTCAAGCTGATATTATTTTTCGCCAAAATCTAAGTGATTTTCCTTCATCAATACCCTATTAATTTTTTGTTCTTTATAATTTAAAGGAGTTTACAGCTTGTGTTCTTGAACTAAACCAGTTTTAGCAAGAAAAGCATCCTATATATATATATATACATATATATATATATATATATTTACTCGTAAGAAATAAGTTCTTTTCATCTAAAGAACCCCATGATCACCCATCAAGTTTTGATTTCAAATTTAGTTTTATTTTTGCATTCCTTTGGCAATAGTGGGTTACTTTCCATCTTCTGATCTATCTCTTTTGGCATCTCTTTCCCTTTGAGAAACCATGCGTTCAGCTTCATTAATATCTTCTTTCTTTCCTGTGGCATCCTTCGATCTCATTCTCTCTTTGATGCAATCTCTAAAAGGGAAAACAAAGACCACGAGAGGAAATTAAAGTTGAATATTTTATTTCACCAGATCATGTTCTATTGCTTGCAACATCCTCCGATCCTAAAATATATAATGGCGGGCCGGAGAAGATTGATCAAATATTTTATCTTGACAATTTATGATCTCAATCTCTGAGTCTTCTATATATGTGCTGATTATTTCTTCGGTTACTAAAATTGACAGAGCATACCGGAGTCCTTGATTGCGAGACTGCTCAACCTGATAGTGTTGGACGTGCACTCAAATCAGCTTAAGTCGCTCCCAAATTCGATTGGCTGTCTTTCTAAGCTCAAGGTTCTCAACGTCTCCGGCAACCTTATCGAGTCCCTACCAAAATCCATTGAGAACTGCAGGTTTGTCCTCTCCTAGCTCTTGAACTTCTTACCTATGACATGACGTGATCATATATATATATATATATATGCTTTTAACAGTAACATCCCAATTAGTCAGTGCATGTCCAGCGAAAATACATTTCTTGTTAATAAAGATTAGTTTTTAGCAACGGTCGATCGATCTATTAGCTTGTTCTGAAAACCTACAAATTAATATCGACCGTAGATCGATCCCTTGAAACTCTTGTATTGCATCCTAGAGGTGAAAATATCAAAATTTGTAGGATACGAAGTTTTATTGGGGTACCTCTAAAATATGTCATGAAAATAATTAGGTCCAACGACAATTTTTTTTTTGGTCGGACGACGATGATTTTCTTTTTCTCAGCAGCCGGACGACATGTTTAGCGGGTCCGAGTACTCGTGTAGGGAGAGGGATCATATACTTATAATTAGGTGCTTTTGTTGAATTTTACAATTAGTGCATATCTTTACTAAATTAAAGTTCTGCCTATTGACTCTTTCCTTCGTTAAAGTAACAAGCTGCGATGAAAGTGTTGTGCCACTAGTGAATGTCCCTTTGTGCTTCTTACTGTGATCTCAGCAAGCGAATATATATATTCTTAGTAAATTTGTGAAATCTCTCAAAAGTTTAAATTTAAGGAAAGGGATTATAGATTTTATTTTTTATTTTATATCTTAACATTCTCTCACGTGCAAATCATTTTTAATGAGTAGTTCAATACGTGAAAATATTTAATTAAATATGATAGAATATAGAGTCAATATTTAAACTCAAGATTTCTACTCTGTTATAATATGAAATCATCACTTATCTTAAAAATTTAAGGTGAGATAAATTTTGTTATTTATTTTATATTTTACCAAAATTATGAGACTTTTCGATACCTTGCTAGCTACTTGCCAGTCAAGCGGTAAGCTGGTAGGGCGCTATTCGATGAAGAAAACGTACAGACTTTTGGAAAGTGCTTCGGCTAGCTTTCAAATTACTCATGCCCAAAGTATATTATTGCTGAAATCCGTAAAAACAATTTGTGTCCGTGTGAACAATAATTAAGTCATACCCTAGCATTTGCCGTTGAAAAATTAACCATCACTTTGCGTGTGAGAAATGATACATCTGACTCTTACAAATATGACGGCCCGAAAAACTACAAAGAAATTAGAGTTGCAAAAATGTCCATGACCTTGTAGAAAATCTAGTAATAGTACTTTGGATCGTTTTAGATCAAGCTGCTGCTTTTTGTTTTTTTAATTTGTAGTTGCACCAAGATGCCAGAAATTTCACTGACATTTTCTTGTTTCGTGACTCGCCGCCAGATCCTTAGAGGAACTGAATGCCAACTTCAACAAGCTGATGAAGCTCCCAGATACCATCGGCTTTGAGCTTACTAACCTAAAGAAGCTCTCAGTCAACTCAAACAAGCTGGTTTTCCTCCCAAGCTCCACCTCCCACCTGACCTCCCTGCGTGTCTTAGACGCCCGCCTGAACTGCCTCAGGTCTCTCCCCGAAGACCTCGAGAACCTCATCAACCTCGAAGCCCTCAATGTGAGCCAGAACTTCCAGTACCTCGACAGCCTCCCATATTCCATAGGCCTCCTCATCAACCTCGTCGAGCTGGACGTCAGCTACAACAAGATAACAACCCTGCCCGACTCCATGGGATGTCTCAAGAAGCTCCAGAAGCTTAGCGTGGACGGGAACCCGCTCACTTCGCCTCCTACGGAGGTAGTGGAGCAGGGAATGCATGCGGTGAGGGAGTACCTGAGCGAGAAGATGAATGCAGGCCACAGAAGCCCGCAAAAGAAGAAATCGTCATGGGTTGGAAAGTTGGTCAAGTACGGGACGTTCAATGGAATCAACACAAGACACCCTCATCGCGTAGAGGAGCGCGGCGGCTTCATCATGCAGGAGTACAGGTCCATTGACAGCCTTGCTTCGCCGAGGTATATGGGGATGTTCTCGCCGCGGCGCCTCTTCTCTCCCCGCACTTACTTCACTAGATGATCATGTAGATCAGGCGCAAGAAGCAACATGGTCTTTGGAACGGCAAAAACCCTGTGAATTAAGTTTCGCTGTAAATGTTTTGTTTTGTTTTTGAAAGTGGACTTTGTGAATTGATCGTGCATGTATACCATTAGTGGTTTTGCAGATTGTAAAGTAGTACTGGGACTCAGTGGCGAAGGGTTTTGTTGGGATTTAGGCCTTTCGAAAGACTTCTCCTAGCCCTAGGTATATGGATCAGAAAGATTTGTGGGTTTTTTTTTTTTTGTCACTCTGATCGTGTGCTAAGTACGTTGCTATGCATGCAAATAGCTAGGATATTGGGTATCATGTTTTGGTATCGAACCTAAATAAACATCACGCGTGTTTTGGAAAATTTGTTTACCTTCAATTAAGTTTTTATAAAGGAAGCTGCTGTTTGGTCATCTGATCAGTTTACAATCTAAATGGACTGCTTGACTGATGTACAGTGCCATGGGGTACTATAATGCCAACGAAATATCAAAGCTTATAATCATTGCTGTTAATAAAAGAAATGGACACAAAGAGAAGATGCCTAAGAGGAAAAAATAAGTGTTATATTCTTTTTTTTTAGAAAATTACTAGTTAGTCCTCTCAAGAACATTTAGTGTTTTTTATTTTAAAATATTTGACAAAGTTACTACTAAATTTGTTTTTCAATGTTTAAAAAAACATTTTAAAAAAAAAAGGTAGCTGGGCAGCCCATTATCATTACCCTTTTTTTTTTATATGACTTAGCAGCCAGCCACGCGGCACTGCTAGATTAATCAATTCATGATCTAAGCAGTTTATAAGCTCAATATATATTCACACAGAAAATTGGAGTGAATACATTTTTTTTTTTTTTTGGGTCAATAACAAATTAGAGTGGATATATTACTAGAAGGATCAATATGCGAGAAAAGAGAAGGTTGGTGGCAAGAAACGCTGAGATAATTGAGGCGTCTTTTACGTAATGATAAGCTAGCAAAACCACCATCAGAATTAGAATTCGAAGGAAATAGGAACGTATGTACGATTTCCAATTGATCATTGGGGAATAAGCTGCTTCATATAATTTATATATCAAAAACTCTACTTGCAACCGGCTGGGGGAACCCCCGCGTAACCGGTTGCATAAAAAATTTATTTCTTTTCACCTTTTCATTTCATTCTCTCTCTTTCTCTTTCCTCAGTCGATTTCTCTCTCGAGCTCACTGGAAAATCACCTTTGTTTAACCTCTCTCTCTCGGGACTCATCTCGCCGTAAACAACCCAGAAACCACAAATAGCCCTCATCATCACAAAGTGATACTCACCTCTGAAAATCCACCACCGCACGGCCAACCCACGAAAGCTCTTCTCACGGTTCTGTAGCGCCCAGTAGCTTCGCGGCGTCACTCCAACCCTTGCGGGCATCCCTGCTTCTAGTCCCTCTCCACTGCTTGCACCAGGCATCCGTAACGGACTCAAACACCACCACCTTTCGAGCCAAACCAAACGTTTCAAACGTGCACCCACCTCGCCCCCATTGTTCTCCCTCTCCCTCTCTTTTCTTCTCTGTGAACATCACCGTAGCCACCTTGTAACACCACGATATACAGCCTGCTGCAAACATCCGTAATGGACGCACCACCGTAGGTAAGAACCGTTGCGTGCTCTTCCATAGCCAGCATCAGGACCCACAGAAAATCACAAGAGAAAACCTCCACCGTTACACGACTTCCACACCCACGACATTACTGCACCATGCACACGATGACAACCAACGGCCCATTTTCGCAACCGCACACCGCTGTCAAGCCGTATCTTTGCCACCAGCATCCAAGCGGAGGGCCACCACCTCACGCCTCCTACAGACAGTCTTTTAGCGCACGTACCGCCTCATGCAAGCCTCCTCCTCCTCTGTTTTTCTACACCGAAACAGAGCAACGTCACCCCAAACTTAAGAGCAAGCCGCTGCACGTCTGCTCCTCCGCGAACCACCTTCCACCTCCAAAACATGCAGGACACACGATGGAAGCAACCAGCCGTCGAGAGCGAAAACCAGAGCGAAAACCAGAGCTGCTCTGTTTTGAGGCCTTGGAGGCAGAGTATCGTCATCCAAACCGAGAGCCGTTCCTTGCCACAGTTGGGCACCGAGGCCACCGTCAGCAGCAACAAACGATGCTGGAGATCAAGGACGGAATGCTTCGGCTTCACAGGAACTCTCTAGTTTTGCTCAAGGAACGACGGCCGTAGACAGACCCATTTCAATTTCAATTTCCCTCCTTTGAATATTTCGTTTGTTTTCCGCGCCTTTTTTTTTTAAATATTAAAATATCAGTTGACGTGGCAGTGCCACGTCAGCCGGTTTCGTGCCGGTTCCGCACCGGCGGTTGTCTATAGAAGAACTGTTTATATATATAGATACTTTTACACGACTTGAGTCCATCAAAGGCCATTTCCCTATATATTTACAGTACGTACTCGCTCCCTTCTGCCCATTTTTTTCTCCTTAATTCCCCACAAATTGCAATAAACGGATCTTCCATGCATGGGCAGAGGATTTACTATTATGAGCAGAAATCGCAAACAAATGATAGAAACTTTCAGCAATTTGGAATTATATATAGAGCAATATTTGAGTTGGCTGAATAAAAAGCCTTGGAACCTATTGCATGAGCGCGCAGCTCTAGCAGGTCTAATGTGAGCTATAAGTTTAGTAAATTAATGATGGGCAAAGCAATTAAGCATGAAATAAGAGACGGAAGGCAAATGCAAAAGGCATGATAAGCACTACGAGAGTACACATGTAAGTGGTTCATTCCATGTTTAAAGGCCTAAAATCAGCACGAATCATGGAAGCAACAAACGCATGCGCCCAGACACGAAAACAATAAAGGCTAGCTTGAACTTCTCAAATTTCACTTTCTAACCTTAATTTTCAATTTAAAACAAGTGCCTAAATCCTTAAACATTAAACCCAAACAATTATCATGCTTAATATTAGCTCCCAATGATTCAAGTTGTAAAACTCCCCAAACATTTCTGACATCCCTATATGTCTGGATGAAAAGAGCGTACAGCTGTCACTAGTTATAGCCTTCCTTTTGTGCTGCTTTCCAGGTCCTCACCCCAACTATTCACCAGTCGCCACTTCAATCAAAGCCCTAGTGATACCCACGATCACTTCCATTACAAAGACAGATTATGACTTAAACCTTCAACGAGTTGGATCCCAACATATATAGTTGTTTTTGAGGTACTCGATTCTTTCTACCAAACCTTATAGGTGAATCCTCACAATAACTGTATTGCAAGACGTGATACAAATCCCCTATAACACAATACCTAATAACAATATCACTTATAACAAGAGTACACGTATTCACTTTACCTATGTCATATTCAAATACCGTCTTGGTTTAATCTGTTATCCGATAGTATTTGTTTGACTTGTTGGCCCCCAAGGGGCTACTGACTGCATCCTAACAAAATCTAACATACATATACTCAAAAGTCAAACTAGCTACTCAGAGACCAAAAAATACAAACAAACAAAAAAAAGCATGATATCTAATGCTCAAACTTCATATCTATTTAAATCTCAAGGTTGGGCTAAGCAGAGAATACAGATATTAACTCCATCACAACACACACATACACACAAAGCAGCTTTGGTCCAGCCCGGAAATGCAGCATTACAGTGCATGCATAAGCTACACCATATTCATGTCACAACATCAAGCAATCAGTTCACATCATTCGAAGTAAAAAATAAAATTCCACAATTAAATGTTCATAATAACAACACATGTGCGAGTAAGTATAAAGACCTGAACTCTAAATGATTGTCACAGTCTACCTTTATTTTAAAAACAACTTTCTAAATTCCTAATATTCTTATAGAGCTATTTTCATCCAATTAGGATTTAGAGTTTAGATTTTAATCTGTGTATGAGTACAGGGTATGCTTGAATCTAATGCTTCTGACTCACATGAACTCCTTGTTGACCCCGAGGGACTGCTGGCTGCATCCTAACAAACTAGCAATTCATAGACCAAAAATCGACGAAAAAAATGAAGCATGATATCTCATGCTCAAACTTCGTATTCTATTTAAAACTCAAGGTTGGACAAACTGAGAATACCGATGCTAACTCCATCACAACACACCCACACAAAGCAGCGGTTGATCCAGCCCGGAAATGCAGCATTACAGCGGATGGATGAGTTACAACTTATACAGGGTTTCAGGTGGGAGTAACTATTTTTTTTTTCATAAGTATAACTAAATATATATATATATATATATATATATATATATTCATGTCATAACATCGAGCAATCAGTTCACATCATTCGAAGGTAGAACTTCAATTCCACAATTAAAACGTTCATTACACTATTTCCTCTATAAACAAATAGTAGAAGACGAGAACGGAATATATAATCCAAACAACTGATAAAAAAAAAATATATATATATATATATAATCCAAACAATAGTCCTTTCATGCAGAATTGTTGTACGCAAGCAGATCAAATGCTAATAGCTGACGGGAAAAAAGGAGAGATCACATCCCACTAATAATAGTGGTAATTGTAATTCAGAAATAGGAAAACTTTAACATAAGGCGCTAGAAATGTACGTGAGAAAAGATCAATAATTGTGTAGAATAAATCCATTTCAAGAAACAACCTAGAAAGGAATGCCGCAAACATAGAAGAAAGGGATATGATTCCCACATTGAATTTCAAAATTCATCTAAGATAAGCCGGGATCTTAATCCGAATAAATAGCATACTCATCACGTAGGCAATCACCACGGAGGCGATCCCCGCGGTGGCGTAGGAGACCTTGACGGACTTGGCGCGGTTGCGATCAAGCGCGAGGTCCATGAGTACCACGCCGACGCCGCCGAGCACGAACATGAAGCCGGAAGAGAGGCCCTCAACAATGTACTGGCCGTTGACGCGTCCGGGGAGGAAAACGACGGGTCGTACGGATCCTGTGGCGCGGTCCTGGGTGGAACCTATACCGGGTGGCTCGACGATGACGTCGTATACGATACCGGAGACGACCATGAAGTAGGTGAGGAGAACAAGGGCGTAGACGGTCATCGGGGAGGGGAGGGTTAGGGTTGGGAGCTTGAGGCGGAGCTTGGGTGGGCGGAGGAAGCCGAATGGTAGGATCCGGAGGAGGGGGAAGATCGGGTCCATGGACGTGGATGATAGTGGCTCCGTTGCAGCGGTGTGGCTTTGGGTTTCGGGTTTGGACCTCATGTTGGGTGGTGGGTCGGGTTGAACAGAGGAAGGGGAACTCGGAAGGAAACGCGGCTGTTGTACACTTGCAGTGTGGCGTGCGTGACTTGTGGGGGTTGGACTTCCAGTTCCAGGTATCGACTCAGTTGTGGGTGTGTTTGGTTATGGTAAGAATGGTGCTCTGGTTATGGATTAGAATATGGTGCCATGCCATTCTAGCTTTATCTAAAACCTTAATACTAATTTACGACCCTTCCTGCACCCTGCCCCAGCGTGGGCGGGGTTTTCACCCCCCGCACCCTGCTCCTCGCATCCGAGGGATGCGAGGGTGGAAGTTAACCCCTCGTCAGCCCTGCCCCCCACTCACTCAAATGGTGCTCATGGCCCACAGGGTTCATAAATTATTTGAATTTAAAAGTAACCAAAAACATATTTTTGAACGTAAATTTAGATTTTTAAATATAATTATAATTTTTAAATTAATAACATAATTTTTAAATTTGTTAGTACATACTTTGATTACCTTGACAAGATAAGAGTCTAGCATTATTTAATTAAAACTTTTGTATTGCATTAACCTTCTACATAAAGACTATGTTAGGTTACTTTCTAACTTGCATAAAGTATTAAGTAAAAATTATACTTAATACATATTATTATATTTATATATAATAAAATTAATAATAAATATTTATAAATATGTATAAATATAAGGGCAGAACTCTACCGGGACCAGCCTTCCCATGCCCCATTGGGATTTTTCCCTACAAGGCAAATGGGGCGGTCAATTCTTTATGTTTGAAAGAACCTTCAATAGAAGAGTAAAGCTATAGAGCAGCCTGCTGTAGCACATCAGTTGTAGCACACCTGAGCTAGCTTCTCTTTTTTTTTTTTCCTCTGCACATCGAGCAGCTTATTGTACCACAGCAGGTCTACACCGAGCAGGTCCGTAGCACATCATCCGGTCTACACATAAGGTGTGTTGCGGCTGTAGCCAACAGTGGGCTGATGCGAATATTTTTTCTCAATAGAAACCCTGCAAAATTTAGATTTAACCCTTTTTTTAAGAAAGATTTAATCCTTTTGATCAAAATTGATTAAAAAAAAGTAGAGAGGCATAAAATTCGAGGAATACTATAGTCATAAAGAGATTTTATAAAATAAAATTTTAAATTGATATAATTTTATAAAATGATATACCATATCAATTTATAGATTTATTTTTATAAAAAAAAACTTTATATCCAAAACATTCTCATATAAATTACGACTATGTCAGATGATGAAATCCTATCTTCATTATGATACTTTGGAAAATTCAAGTTTTGTAAAAGAAAAAACAAGTAATACCTCAGTGACACACATATTTGTCTGGTATTCTCATAAGAGGTCCCCCACCTACCCCATCAATTATGGTACCATGCACATCAGTACGACCATATCTAGAGAAATATAGGCTTCCCCTTAGAAGAAGTCGTGATAAACACATGAACATATGAAATTAGATTAGATAGAAACAAGTAACCGTTACAAATTTATCACAATCTGTCAGTCTGGTTGGTAGGTATGTCCGTAATTTACGACAAAAACACGATGTTGATGATGATCAAACTTTTAAAGAGTTCCGGATATATCTTTCTTTCTTCCATTAAACTCTCTTCTCACTGCTTTCATTATCCGTCATCATCGTTTTCCTTACTTCACATGTCCCCACTTTCCCGTCTACCTCTCACACTCATCGGTGCGGATTGGCTTTGGTTAATGTGCTCCTGCGTGTCTTTTTTGTTGTCTTTTTTAGCTTGTCTCTCGGGGTCTTCTTTTTTACTATTGAACTCTTACTGAACTTGTCCGGTTCTGCACTCTCATTCATGCAATGCTTCTCTCTCTCTCTCGACGGTCCTAGAGAAGCATACCCCATTTTGGTTTCTTTGAGAGGGAGTGGACAAGAGAGAGATATCAGAGAGTGAAGATCAACGCTGTGTAGCGGTAAAATGTTCGATTTCTTAGGAAGGAAAGACATCAGGAAAATTCTTAAGAGCAAAGATAGTGATGCCGGCCAAAAAGGTTACTACTTAAAGACATCCTCATTTTTTTGGGTCCTTCTTTACACCGAGTTTTCCTCTGTTTTTTGATCTATTAGCTCTCTGGGTTTTTTTAAATACAAATTATTCAATGCAATAGAACTAGTCCTGTAGTTTATTGAACTTCTTTTTGTTTCAGATTTCTGGGTGTTTTGTTTTTATAGATTAGGTTTTTGAGTGTACATCGGCTTTGATGGATTTTTTAGTTTTGTTGATCTGGTCCGCTTGCGGGTGATGAATACAATGAATAACATAATTTTGTGCAGTATTAATTGATTTCTCTTGTTATTATTTATCTGTTACATCTGACAGTTCTTGGCATTATTCATTTATTTATTTCGAAGAATTTAATGAACTGTATTAAATTCTATCGCTTTGTTTTACTGTTTGGTACTTTGCTGTTATTAGTGTTGTTGCCATCATGTTTTTACTATACCTTTTAGCCTCGAGTGGTGTTGTCGAAAGAAAATGGGGAAAGCAAGAGAGGAACGAAAGTAAGAAAAACAAAGGAGGAGAGGGAAGAAAGGAGTGGAGACTGAGAGGATCAGGTAGAGGAGGGGAAAAGGGGAGGGAAGGGAAGAAAGGAAGAAGGTCCAGTAGTTGTTTTCTAGAGAGAAGGCGTAGCGTTTCCTCTCCCCAGGGAGTCACGGCCACGGGCTCTCACTTAATGCTTGTTTAATTTATTTGATTAACAGATTGTTTCGTGTACTTAATTTCTTTTTTCTTTAATTTTTTGGGTATTGGACGGAATGATTCTATATTGATATACAATGTGTAAAGTATAACATGATTTGTTTTAATTTTGAAGGAATTTTCATCTCAATTTGATTGATTTTTGTCCATTTTTTTCTCTCATAAACGCAGGAAAAGTGCTTGAAGAGTTACGAGCTTTTGTTTTTAACGAATTTGGCTCATCTGAAGGTGCTAGGGTTCAACCACAATGTAGATGTCGTCCCATTACTGCTCTCACCTTCAATTTTGTGGTTGCTGTTGGTATTATTTTCATGAATAAATTGGTTTGTATTTAACCATTTTTCTTTTATATATCTAATCTAATTATGTAAATGCCATAATGTATTATGCATTCCATGCTTCCCAGCTCTTATCTGATTCGGGCTTATTTGTTTTTTCAGGTGCTCAATGAAGTTAAATTCAAGTTCCCCATATTTCTTACTTTTATTCACTATGTTATAAGCTGGTTATTGATGGCTGTGCTAAATTCATTTTCTATTCTCCCTGCATCTCCTTCCTCAAAATTGACACCTTCATCTACTTTAATTGCTCTGGGCACTGTTATGTCTCTATCTACAGGGCTTGCTAATGTCAGCTTAAAATACAATAGGTGAGATATGTTCTCTCCTGTTTCCATGATTTAAGTTTTCTGTTTCTGACACACAGTTGAATACCTCTGTTTTCAGTGTGGGATTCTATCAGATGTCTAAGATTGCTGTAACACCATCAATTGTTCTGGCTGAGTTTATATTTTATAAGAAGAAGGTTTCTTTCTCCAAGGTAGCAGCTGTTTATAGTTTCTCTTCTTGTATCTCTTGAGATTATGACAATTTCATAAGCTTTGTGTAGACAATATCGGGTAGGTGCTTGTATAGGGGGCCTGGGTGCATTTGAGTGTCAAGTGTGTGTTGTTTTCTTAGATGTAATATTCTTGTTGAATTGGTCACTGACGAGAGTTAATGATACTTTATATGATCTGCCCATGTTAATGATGTAGGTCATCACATCGTGCTTTTTATTTGAAATCTTGGCAATGAAATCTTCCAGGTGCTTTCACTTACAGTAGTATCTATTGGTGTTGCTGTGGCTACGGTCACTGATCTCCAATTCGACCTCTTTGGTGCTTGTGTAGCATTGGCATGGATAATACCTAGTGCAGTTAACAAGATCCTCTGGTCCAGTTTGCAGCAGCAGGAGAATTGGACTGCCTTGGCGTAAGTTTCAAGCTCTTTCAAATCTCTCCTTTTTTCCTATAGCTCTCACCTATGTTTATTTGCTTCTAGAAAAGTTAGATAAATTGTATCTTAACAAGGATGTTAAATAATTTAAACAGCTTGATGTGGAAGACAACGCCGATCACTTTGTTATTTCTGGTTGCCTTGATACCTGTATTAGATCCCCCTGGTGTCCTCTCATTTGATTGGAGTTTTAGTAGCACATTGGCTATTCTTACATCAGCAGTTCTTGGCTTCTTGCTTCAATGGTCAGGTGCTTTAGCACTTGGGTAAGCAATCTCTGTTCATTCTTTTTGACCATTCCATGCCACAGCCTGTTAGGTCCCATAGCTTGAGATATGACTTTCTATCTCTCACTTTGTTTGTTTTGGTCAATTCATACTCTAGAGCGTAAAGTTTGCAGAACTCTTGAGAAAGTATCTTGTTAATCTTGGTTTGTTTGCTGTTTGGTTCTTCTCTCTCTCAGGGCTACATCTGCCATAACCCATGTTGTTCTTGGGCAATTCAAAACATGCGTTCTTCTTCTAGGAAACTACTCTCTGTTTGGATCAAATCAAGGAAAAACTAGTATCTGTGGAGCATTCACGGCAATTGCTGGTATGTCTATTTACACTTACCTTAACATGAAGCAGAAATCAGGCAAAACACCACCTCGACAAGCCTCTTCTTTGCCTATATCCAGGCTGAGCAAAGAAAATGGCAACACATGATGATGGAAATTATGGCGGGAATCAGAGAAACAAGAATAAGATACCTAAACTTTTGATATGAAGATTCATGATAAGATGAAGCTCTTCGTAACTCGAGTTGTTATATCAACTCAATTTCGCTCCAACTTTTCTGATTTCCAAGTAAGGGATCTCTGTCATCGTTTAGATCATTGTTATATCTCCAGTGGCTTATGTAGATCACCATGTGGAGTGCTTTGCTAATCTCCTGACTGCAAACTGAACATTGTAAAAATGAATTGTCTGAGGGATTTTTGACCCGAATACAATTTCATTTGGCTTTTCTTACTCCACACACACGTATTTGGTATAGACAGACATACAGGAGTTCCATATCATATAAGGCATATTAGTGTTGAAGAAGTTAACCAAAAGCATTATCTCCACACTTTTAAGTTCATTGCGTGCTGGGGCAAATGACTATGCCAGGGGAGAATAGAAAGTACTAGATAGAAATAGTACTGAAATTGTCTCATTGTTATTCATAATTTCATCGAAATCTGTTTTCATTGTAGTAAGGAGTTTATAGTTGACCTAACCATTTCAATCCAAGTCAAAAGCACCACACTTTTTTTTTTTTTTTTTTTTATTTTTAACACCACACTTCAATTTCTCCTTAATAACTCTGAGACTGTATTTAAATGTTGAATTAAATTGAATTGAGATAATAAAATATTATTAGAAGTGTTCAGGTCTAAATTCATTCTCTTCAAGATTCAACGTCAGTGTAAACTTTGAGGTCACACTTTCTACTATAAAGTCAGTAATTTAACTATTTTTTATACTGTAAGAGAAATTATATTTGTAATTATGAATGTGTAAATATCGTGTAATTATTTAAAAAAAATTAAATAAATATAAGATTTATATGAAAATAAATTAATTTTTTAATAATAAATTTTATTATTTTACAAATATTATTCTTTTCGTAAATTTCTGAAATTACGGTGTACGAAACTGAAATTTACTCGTAGATACCTGTTTTGTAGAGGTTGCCGACATTTAAACAAATAAGTAAATAAATAAATATCACATATGAAGACGGCAGCAGACCGACAGGCCAGAGAGAGATGTGTGATAGAGTTCTTGGTGTGACGGGATGCGTGATGTCGGATAAGTCATATGTCGGTCCTATGGCATACAGGAATTCTTCGGCTGTTATTGTATATTGGAGGCATGTCTTGTAGCTAGATGCCAAGGGGTTCAGAAGCAGAAGCCCTTCATGTGCAGAACTCTAGATCGACTGCTCCCATCTTAACTCACAAGACATCCCTCAGTATAAGATCAGGTGATCTAACTTTCTAAATAACTCCTGAGGATCTTATTGGCAACATAATTATTTTTAAATATTATTAGATATTTATTCTTAGATATTTACTTTTTAAATATTATTTAAATATAAAATATTTTAATCATTATAATTTCTTCAAGCTTTTAAATAAAACACAAAAAATAATACTATTTTCTCAAATTTTAAAATAAGAATAATATTACAAAATTATATTTAAATAATTTTTTACCTTTATAATATTTTTATTCAATTTTTTTTTATCTATTTTTTTAAAATTCAATAAAATATTTTAACTCAAATTATCTCACTATTATTACAAATATATTGAGATATTCTAAATAGAGTAATAGTAACTACAAATCCTAAGTAGACAAGTTTCACGCAGGCCCTTTGTTAAAAAGTAGATCCCACTAAAAAAAGAAATTTTATGTACTTTTTCAATGTGGAACCCATTTTTAGAAGAGTAATGATATGTATAAGTCTAAGAGAAAATATAAATGTAAGCCTACTGTTTATGGAAGCCGGCGCACACCTAGTGCATTGAGTGAAAAAAAAAAAAAAATTTGGGCGGTGTGCAGCGGTGTGCGGCTGATGCGCAACATAGCCCATAAGTCTAAATATACAAGTCTTTTGTAAAAATGTAGACCCCATCAAGAAAAATAATTTTTTATACTTTTTAATGATGGCGTCCATTTTTTTATAAAGAATTTATGCAAAATTTGTACATTTGAGACTTATATATATCGTTTATCTTTTTAAAAAAACTTGCACGCATTTATTTATTTAAAATTTGTATGAATCATTTATTTTATTCAAAGTTCCTTTGATTAGGAGTGGGCAGCAGGGCCCGCACCCTGATGCCCCACTCCTGTTCGTCTCACCCCGCATCTAGAGCCCCTAGCAGGGTCGGGGGACAGGGAAGGCCCAACCCCACCCCGCCCCCTCTTACATTTATATATATTATATATAAATATAAATATATATTTTACAAATTATGTATATATAAATATATATTATAATTTGTTAGACTTGTTTATAAAATATGTACTAAAAAATTTAAATTTATAATTTGAGTCTAAAAATATATTTTTAATCACTTTTTAACTTAGGAATAATTTTTAAACTTAGTGAAAATGTAATATATTTTTTAAGTGGAGAGAAACTTGACGGATTGGGTATCCACCTTGCCCACCGGGGCGGGGAAGGGGAAGGGATGGCCCCACCAGGTGGGTAGCACCCATACCCTTGATGCTTAACGGGACGAAGTTTAGGAGTGATTTAGATTTAAAAATGAGTTGAGATGGATTGAGATGATTTGTGAATAGTAGAATAAAAATTGAATTATTTATTATATTTTCTGTAAAAATTTGATAAAATTATTTTGAGATTTGAAAATGTTAAATTATTTATTATATTTTATATAAAAATTTAAAAAAATTATAATAATAAAATTAGATAAATTAAAATAGATTATAAATACAAACGAGATCTTGATTGAGGCCTGGGATTGACGAGACTCCACCCAGCCAAGGCCTCAGTTTAGTGAAAACACTGAAAAGCTATATAGATCTGGTTGCGACCTCGTATTGGGCCTGCCTTTGACCTAAGCCGCAGTGGTTCTCCCACTCGTTGAATTTCTAAATCCACGTGACGTGTGTGGGGGACTAAAATAAGATAACACACACTCAGGGCGCATCAATTTTATTTTCTTTAGTCAACTTCCATTTAGCCGTCGGATTGGATTGGTGGAGTCTCATCCAACCGTCATAGATGGTTCCCGGCTAATTATGTAAAGTCGGCCAACAGTTTCACTGAAATCTCAAAACCCAAGACATTATTTGGCTGCGGGCCCCACCATTAATTCAGAGGGTTTCCCCTCCATTTCCACGGGCTTTAGCTTTTATGTATAAATAATGATTGCAATTTGCAATGAAATAACCAAGAAATTATGTTCAAACAATGTTCATGTTGATATAATTTTAAAAAATAAATGAAGGAAAAGTATCAAAGCACCCCCCCAAAAAGAGTGGTATTTGATTTGTCCCCTAAAAGCCAAAAAAAGAGAACAGGTTCTAGTGGAAAAAATTGAGCATATTGCTTTTGACTTCTTAAATTATAACCCCACTTGCCACTTTCTTTTATCAAAACTATAGAGCTAGAATCTTATCTCGAAACTGATGATTTAACTATGTAAATTCAAGGACGACTTTTCCAATAAAAGTACTAAAATAAAATAAAATAAAATATTTATAATTTTAGGATTGTTTCTTTTTTTAAAAAATAAAATTATATAAATCTATAATTTACATAAAAAAAATATACATTTTTTAAAATAGAATGAACGAAATTTATTCACCCTATTACTATATATATAACATTATTTAAAAATTTAAAAAGAGAAAAAAATATTGAGATTGGTTTAGATTTAGAGATAAGATGGAATGAAATGACTTTTTGATTAAAGATGAAAGTTATAAAATATATTATTAAAATATTATTTTTTAATATTATTATTATTTTGAGATTTAAAAAAATTAAATTAAAATTTAAAAATTTAAATTATTTATTATATTTTATATAAAAATTTTAAAAAATTAATAAGATAAAATAAAATAATTTTCAAATCTAAACGGTTCCTGAATTTCTCTATTCTAAATTTCAACCTAATTAGTGAGTCAACCATAATAATAATAATTACTATTATTATTTAGTTCACCCACCTGTGAGTTGATCATTGCATTGCTTTTACCTGTGGAAAATTCAAAAGCCAGCGCATTACAGCGCTGTTCCTTTACCTTTGGTTTTTCAAACCTGCACGGGACCCACCAACAACACCTCTTTTAGACAATTACAGTAACCCCAACCAATTTCCAACCTTCCATCCATGGATTGAGACCGAAACCTCCTTGACTTTGCCACCCTCCCATCTCTTTTATAAGAAACCTTCCCTCACGTCTCTCTCTCTTCATCACACAAAGTCTACGCCTTTTTCTTCCTCTAAGCTCTTCCTTGTTGCTCTGCTTCTTAATTTCTGGTTCTCTAGCTACTATGGCCATAGATCTGGTCGGCTTCTCCAAGATGGACGAGCATACGGCTATACAACAAGCAGCATCGGCTGGGTTGAAGAGCATGGAGCACCTCATCTCCCTACTCTCCCATCCGGCTCCTCAAGGTCAATACCTCGGCCTCAACCACGACCACCCCCAGCTAGACTGTCGTGAAATCGCTGACTTTACTGTCTCCAAATTCAAGCAGGTTGTTTCCATTCTAAACCGGACCGGCCACGCCCGCTTCCGCCGCGGACCGTCTAATCCTCCTTCCTCTTCTTCCGGACCTGCGTACCCGGTCGAAGGCCCCGAGATCCGGCCGCAACAACCTCAGACCTTCACGCTCGATTTCGCAAAACCTAAAGCTACTACTTTCGAGTCGCGGTCGGAATTGTCGGCGATTCAGTACTCAAAGGAGCGCTTCAGCATATCTCCACCCGTTTCCTCCACGACTTCTTCCTTTATGTCAGCGATTACCGGAGACGGCAGCGTGTCCAATGGTAAACTAGGTACCTCGCTCCTCGTAGCTCCAACCACTACCTTCTCAGCCGGAAAACCGCCTCTGTCGTCATCTCACCGTAAAAAGTGCAACGTGGATCATTCTCTTGCCGGCGTGGTGGCAAAGATCTCTTTGTCCGGTAGTTGCCATTGCTCCAAAAGAAGGTCGGCATGGGATTATCCGCTCGGTTACTTTTTCTATTTTGTTCACCAATACTTGCGATCTTGAATTTTCCAGCAATTTCTAAATTTTTATGTTATGTTGCTTCTTTCTGTGTTTTTTAGGAAATCAAGAGTTAGGAAAACTATCAGGATACTGGCTACAAGCTCGAAGATCACCGATATACAACCGGACGAGTACTCGTGGAGAAAGTACGGTCAAAAACCGATCAAGGGCTCACCTTATCCACGGTACTATTCTACTCCATAGATCTTTCTAGTCCTTCACCATAGATCTTTTGGACTATGTAAAAGTCAAAGACGAATCTCGTGGCACACGTGAAACTTCTAGTGATTTTCTGTTTTTTTTCTCCGATTGTGCAGAGGGTATTACAAGTGCAGTAGCGTGAAAGGGTGCCCGGCTAGGAAGCACGTGGAGAGAGCGCAAGACGATCCGAAGACGCTGATCGTAACCTACGAAGGGGAGCACCGTCACCCACACACTCCGATTCCCGCTGCGAGTTTCGTGCATCAGTCGGCGTGATACACACGTTGGGACCCGGGATTGGAATCATCCTTAATAGAACGGCGGGGATTGGGCCGTGACGCCAGCCCGGCACCATCTACCGTGACGGTAGTTTTGCCAGATGAAATTGGTTAAGAGAGTGAGAAAATGGGAGAGAAAGGAATTATAGTCAACTATGCTGGGTGGTGTGGTGGGCTCACGCTTGGGGATTAGTCAAAAAAGAATGTTAGATCCGTAGATGAGAGAGAGAGGAGATTGGATTCCGAATTTCATGAATATATATATTTTAGTTGCGGAAAATGCTTTACTTATAATTGTAAAATCTTACTACATGTGTACACTGTATATACTCCCATCGAAAGCCCACCTTTCTTTTTTGAATTTAAATTTACTTTTTGCTTGTTAGTTTAAGTTTATAACTAGAATGGAAATTGACAGTGTGACTCTTAAATATGTATATTCTTATATTTTATTTTATTTTTATTTTTTTAATGATTAAGGATATTTAAAAAATACTTAAAAGGAAAAAAAAAAAAAAAAGTCATTTGCATTGGTGTGCATATTTGGGATGTACATTTGGTGTGCACCCTAGCATTGTCTAACTAAAATAATGTATAGAATACATCATTTATATTATTTAAATAGTAAAATCTGATTTGTAAATTTTAAATTTTAAAATTTATCTTTCAAGTTAAATTATATCATATAAGTATTTAGTAAAATGTACTTTACATACCAACTTGATAATAAAAAATTTCTTATAACTAAAGGTTGGTCTATATTAAAGGGGAACACTTCTAAATTTGTAAAAAAAAAAAACATTATTATTTATTTCGTGTTTTATCACTCGTAATGGCATTACTTATTTTTTTTGTTTTAAATAATTTTTTATTTAAATAATTGACTACTAAATCACTTAAAATATGAAATATTAATTCATAGGATTGAGTTTCAACTTTGATAATTATAAATTTCTTTGTAATTCAGTTGAAAAATATTTTAGTTATAAATAGATTTTAGAAAAATAAATTTATAAATTAATATAATTTAATGTGTTACGTTATTTTTAATATAAAATAGATATAATATATTATATAAAATTATATGAGTTTGTAAATTTATTTTTATGAAATCTTATGTGGTTATAGCACTTGTCAATTCTCAATTAAGTTATTCCACTAACAAAACTGAAGATGTCGACAAGCAACTATTGATATAAAAGGTAATAAAGAATATGGAGTGGCCACACAAATAGTAAAAACATATAAAATGAGATTAAATAATAGAATAAGTGGGCAAAAAAATCTTAGTGCGTATGGGCTCGCAGAAGGAAAGGTGTTTTGGTCTTAGAAGGAGTAAAAGTTTGGGTTTATAATTATCTTCGGTTGGGTCCAACTTTACTTGTAGTAATGGGTCTTGAGAATGGGCAGGTTAGAATAAAGTGGATATGATATGGAGCTGGGAGGGTTTAGGCTTTACTCAATAGGGCTAATAGTATGAACATAGCTAGCTCCAAACAAAAACAAAAAAAAAAAAATAGTATGAACATAGCTTGTTTACACGGAGAGGACGAATTTATAAATAATTATTTTATTTTTAAATTGGTGTATAAAATATATTTAATAAAATACTTACATGATATTATTTAATTTGAAAGATAAATTTTAAATTTTAAATCTTACAAATAAAATTATATTATTTAAATAATGAAGAAGTTCTAAACACATTGATTTGAGAATAAAATATTTATTAGTGCCTAAATTGAGTAAAAGAGGGCCTAAGAATGATTCTTTACACTACAGGTATGCAATTAGTGCAAGGATGAAATATGATAAGCAACTTGTTGTTGATCATCTGTTTGTTAATTTGTACCATTGGTTATGTAAGACTTACAACAACATTAATCTTAAGAAGGGGGCTCTGGATAGGAGTGCCCTTGTCCTGCCCCTCGTGGGCGGATGCAGGGAGAGGAACTGGCCCCCACGACTGTCTGCCCCACCTTGCCCAAAATTGAAGAACAATAACAAATCTATAGATCTATCCCTAAAATCCACAAATCTTTCGTCCAACAACAAATTCAAGAAATTAAGAAGTACAAATAGTCAAACACAATGACATGGCAAAAAATAAAATAAAATCCCAACCACAACCCACGGCAAGACCATAGTGTGACCGTGGGTATAAGCAAAAGAATTACGGCCACGCTTCAAGAACGAGAATAAAAATTGAAAATAGAAAAATGAGGAGGAGGACATGAACGGCAGACTCGCGAAGGGAGATAAACAAGAAGGGAGAGGAGAGGAGAGGAGTTAAGAATTGTGCAGAGAGAGAGAGAGAGAGAGAGAGAGAGAGAGGGTTTTTATTTTTTGATTTATTTACTAATTCGTAAGTATAAAATGATGTCTTTTTATAAATTACAAATTTGTTTATATATATTTATATGTATTTGGATTGTGTAGGCCTGCGTCGAGCTTGGACCCTTTCCCTTGGTAGCCAAAAGCATGGTTGGGCGGGGTGGTGGGTGGCGGAGCCCAGCCATCCACCCTTATCCCTGGACCCTTGCCCCAAAGAATGATAAGCCAAGAGCAATATTTATTTGAGAAAAGTTAGCAATTAATCAAAAGAATTAGACGGTGTAACGCGGCGATGGGAGTTTTCTCTTCTCGCAAGTGTTGATGGCAATTCTCCCATGTGCGCCACCCAAAAAAAACAAGTTCATCAATCCTCATTAGAAATGTAGAAAGATTATTTTAAAAAAGGAAGAAAATTTTTTCCTCCTAATCCTATTGGGTATGTGGAGCCTAGTTTATTCTTGTGGCGGCCCGATTTGATAACCCGACCTGACAAAGGACTCTTCGTGGCTTTTTGGTGGAGTTTCAATGAGGTTTCGATCGTGGAGTCGACCTGGTTTGCGACTCGAGAAATGATAGACAAAAAGTTCGTTTGACGTTCATGCTATAGGTCGCTTGAGTGAAGTTTAGGTAAAGAGTTCACTCGACACTCGCTTGAGCAAACATAAGAAAAAGAGTTCGCTTGACATCTCGCGCGAACGAATAACTTGATAATTGAAAAATTAAGATTTTCGCTGTGTAACCATATATATATGTTTGTTATGATCAATACTATGACCAGTTTTGAGCATTGTATTTTGTTCCAAAGTGTATCTTGTTATTTCTTAATATAATAAAATCTTCTGCAATTTCATAGTGTAATGACCCGACCCAAGAATTCTAAGATTGGAATATTGATAATTTTTATTGGACCTAAATTTTATTTAATGGGTCATATCGGATAAGCCTACGAGCAATAAATTATTGATATTGATTATGAGTTTTAATTAGGCTCAATAACTAGGTTAAATTTCATTTACTATTTATTGAACGATTTAGACTCATTTTAAATTTAAAGATTAGTCATTAGGAATTTATTTCAAGTTAAAATCATTACTGATTGAAGTCTCTTATGCAGTCTTAGTCACTGTCAATCCTACATTGAATGAACTACTAAATTATATTTTTAAATTCAATCTCTCTTCTTAGATGATCACAACTGAGTGTTTAGCATATTAGTGTCACTACATATATTAACCAATTCCATCCCAAACTTGTTGACACCTTCTCCCAAAAATCTCTATAAATATTTCTATTTTGTGTGTTATTTTTTAAAAAAATGATAAACCTTCATGAGTGCAGCGGCTAGGGGTGGGAAAAAACTCCACCCACTATGATTCTGTCCTAAATCTGACAAGACTCCAACTCCGATGGAGTTGGAGTTTTCAGAAATAGGAGTAAAACTCGGAGTTACTCAGAGTCAAAGTCAGAATCTAGAGTCCATGTCGGTTCCGAACTTCAACATTTAGACTTAATATATTTAATATTGTAACATAAATAATAGGTAGTTGAGTAGCCAAATGGTGCAACATCGAGTTTTGCCAATTGATTGACCCGCATTCGAGCCCTCATGTTCGAGATGGTGTATTTTGCAAACTTTGTTTTAGAAACCCTCAAAAGTTCAAAACAACGTTGTTTCCGCCTCTTATATATTTATCTCTTCGGGACCAAAACCCTAAGTCGTTTCTCTCATCCTCCTCCGTTTTCTTAGAATTGAAAGTCTCTCTCTTTTCTCTCTTGCTGTCGTTTCCGTCATTTCTCTCTTCCTCATTTGTTTACTTAGAACTTCTCTTTTGTCTCTTGTCCTCTCACTCAACAACTTTCTTCGTCCTTATTTTCTCTTTGTGCTTGTCTTCCTCTATTGCAATCCAAAATCTTAGGATGTGAAAATCCTCTGTGAATCATTTTGTTAAAATTTCTATTAATTGTTATTAAAAAAATGGGAAAAAATTTGCGTTTTCTCATAAATGTTTGTTATTTTCTATTTTTTTTTAATAAATTTTGTTGTTGTTTTGTTCTGTTATAAAAAAAAAGGAAACATATTTGTTATTTGTTGTTTTGTTATAATTTTTGTGAAATGTTCTTTCTTAGGAGATTTTGAAATTAAGTTGCAAGAGAGAAAACAAGTTGTAAATTGTGAAATGTTTTTTGTTGGGATTTTCTCAGGGTTTTTTTTTTTTTTTTTTCATTAAACTTTGATAAGAGCTCTGACCCCCGACTCCGACTCTGACAACTCCTATCGGAGTCGGATTCCACTCTGATTTGAAGTTTGAGCCCAAATTGGTCTTCGACTTTGGTCGGAGTTGGAGGCCGAAGTTGGGCTTTTTGACTCCTTTGGAGTCGGAGCCCAGCCCTAGCAATGGCCGAACCCAAGATACCCAGTCCAGCACTGTGTGTGTCCCACGTTCACCATGCCAATAGCCGACTGCCTCATTACTCTCACAACATCCCTCACATTTTCTCTCTCCTTCTAGTTCACGTGATCAATTTCATGCCTGAAATATTGGATTAATGCTATGAGGTATGTAGCCTGATCATAAATTAAGATTAATATACGTTAGCTAATTATATATTTTATTATTAAAACTAGTTTTTTGGAAGCCAATATTTATGCACCACGCATGTTATAATATTTGCAAGTATGTCATTTATCATATTTCATTTCGTATATTATAGTTATGTATGTATTATGCATCTCATGCATTTCACGTTATACAAGAAATATAAATTTTCATACGATCAAGTGTAAGTTAAGCTCATAACAGTTAACCAGATGACCATTCAGATGTATGGTACCAATGCCGTTTCAGGATGGACGTGCAAGTCACGGACTCAAGCGTGGTCCACCATAATATGCCTGAATACTATCAGCGGCAATCTTTGAGGACAAGGGACGTGGGGCCGATGCACAACCTCGCATACATAGTTAAATGTATTAGTCACTCAGATCAGTCAGATAAATCAGATAAATCAGTTAATTTAGATAAACCAGTGCATAGCATAAACATCAATATGATTAGTCATAATTTTAAGTTCAACATAAAATATTTTATGAAAATCTGATGTTAAGTAGGTTTACGTTATGATGAGTTTCTATTTTAGTTTTTTTTTTAATGTTTTTAAACCACCCCATATCATAATATTTATGAAAGTATAGCTGCAGAACGGGACTTAGTCCTGGTAGGCATGACAGTATCCTATATCATGTACAGAGATTTTAGTTATGATTAATTTTATGGAACAAGCTTTGAGGAATTTTAAATAAATGCTTCCACACACTCTTTCTTATGATGATCTTGGTATTTTAATAAAAAATGATTTTATTTATAAGAAAAGCTTTATACTTGACGCTTCATTTAAAATAAATGAAAATATTTTTAAGTTACGTTCAATGGTAGCACTTCAATTTTTTGGAGAATTTCTAAAAGACATGTACTTACATGTAGACAAAGACATGTTACGTTTATTTCAAAAAAAAAAAGACATGTTACGTACCGAACCATGCATGTAAATTTTTGTATCAATCGATTTATTTCTTATTATATATTTTATTATACTAATGTTCTAGCTGTAGTTGTTTTTCACAACAAATCGATGATCTGTAGACATCACAATTTGTTCTCCTAATCCCTGGCATATATTATATGGAGAAATGATACTAGTAATTGTGAGTGTGTAAGTGTCGTGCAGTCATTTTGAAAAAAAATAAATAAATATAGAACTCACATGAAAAAAAATTAATATTTTATAAATGAATTCTACTCTTTTTTAAAATAACTACACGATATTTACATATTTCATGACTACATATAACATAACTCTATTATATGTAGGGTCACAAAAAAGGTCCATGAGAGTCATGCATATATAAAACACTACTGATCTAGTCTGTACCCAATTAACGCAATAATGCCAATGGGATTCACACAGTACTCCTCCTTTATTCGATCCCACGTAAACTTTGCTGGGGGGATCAGATCGCTAGAATTTCTCCATTTAACGCTCTGTACGTACTGTCCAAACGCAATAATGGGTTTCACACATTCCTTTATTCCTACGTTAACTTTGCTGGTAGATTCGAATTCATGTGGTGCTGGAGATCATGATAAGGATCACGGGGTGTTTACCCATAATAATTTGCTCCAGTATTTATATGCATGCAAGCAAAACCAGCTGATCAAGAGAAAAAGGAGATCGATCGGAGCCGGCTAGCTAGCTAGCTACTGATGTTAAACTAACATGCAGCGCTGTAATTGTACCCTTTGACCTAAATAAACTGATAATGATGAATATTAATCATGATACCGTTCTTACCTAAGAGTTTTTTTGTTTTTCATAAAATAAAAAAGGGAATGTGCAAGAACAAGAACATGAGACAAAGTAGTACTAACAACGTATATGAAAGCCAGGTTGACTAAAAACAAATGACCTGCATGCAAATGGTAATTAATGATCGAGGAAGAGACAAGGATGGAGGAGCATCCGAAAGTCCCAAAATCCCAACGAGGGAAGCGTTTCGTTGCTGGAGGCCACATTAAATTTTAGTAAGAGAGGATCAGCTACCATCTGTGATCTTCTTGTCATTTACTTAACCCCTGCGTTGCTTCCTTTTTTAACATAACATTCAGTACTTCCACGCCGCACACTCAATTTACTTTTTATTTTTTCTTATGTCTTCTTCTTGGCTCCCTGCCAACCATCTAGGTTATTCGTCTTCATCATTCCTGTCTGTACCTGATCCCCCACCTTCACCCTAACGCATTCTCTCTCTCTCTCTCTCTTTCAGCACCCCTCATCATTTACCTCTCAATTGCCTCAGCATATCTTCTACATATCTCATTCTCTCTCAAAATACCGGCCTGGCTACACTTACTTTGCTATTAAGTGCTTGCCAACTGAGAAAACTCTCTCCGAATTATAGTACTTCCTCTACCGGCAAATGGGTTTGCAAATGGGTTTCGAAACTTTAGAAGAAATCCGGCCGGTTACGCCGATACGAACAATTTCAATAACTCGAAGCTTCAACCATGCTATGGAATTGTCCAGCCCGGATGAAAGCAAAGATCAGCTCTTAGATGATGAAGAGTGTCACACACCCAAGACTTCAGATCAGGCCTTGAAGTCTCCCTCGGTATGCCCACCGGCTCCCAAGAAACCTCGGACGGCAAAGAGAAAACTGATCAGGCCGCCTCCGAAAAGGTTTTTACAAGTTCCCCAAGATCTTGCTTCGGTATTTATGGCACTCAACAAGCCTTCCAAGAAGATCAGAGCCAGTTAAAAGGCAGCGCTCCTGTACGTGGTATATGTAGTTGTTACCATTATCCGATCTATTTGTTGCTAGCTAAGCTTTAAAGGACAGAAGGAGTAGTACTACTGTAAAAATGCATGGAAATTGGTAAATGAATTAGTTGAAGTTACTATCGTTATCTAGATTTGTTTTTAATTATGAAACTTCGGATCCACTCAAAGTACTTCCATTTTCTTTTAGATCCTCACTGGTTGGGCTGGGTAGAAAGATCTCTTCTCCATTTCTTTGAAACCTAACCATACATGATATGAAGCTCAATGATGTGGGAATTGCAAAGAAGCGCAAGATCTAGAGTGCCTTTCTGCATCTAATCCTTCTTTCCCATCTCTTTTCTATAGGTTCAACCTTTTAAACTTCTAACGATTCTTTCATGCGAACGTTCCATTAATTATTTTCTTTGATCTTCTGCTCCTCTTGGAGAAGCTGTACACTGAGAGAGAGATTCTGGAAACGACCGAAATTCTGGCTAGCTAGAGGCTAGTTCAGAGATGATGAGCGAATCGATCGATATTAGTCAGCAATATTTCGGTTTTGAGTTTCGGACATATATATCGGCCTGATTCTTGTATGGAGCTCTACGTAGAGGTTATATATAGGTTGGGGGGACCTGGGGATCGAAGCTAATTCGTCCATGGCCTACACTCTGACATTCAAAATCTTGTCAGCCTTGGCCTATACTAATAGTTCCCAGAAAATTTAACTCTAGTAATACGTAAGGAAATCACATTTCTTTAATTTGCTTTGTTAGATATCTATTAATTTCCTAGTAATGCCACTCATTTACACGCCAAATGTATATGCAGATCAGTATATATATATATATATATATATATATATATATATATATGTAGTAACTTGCATGTATGGTTCGAAGATTTTTCTAAAAATTTCTGAATTTTTTTAAAAATAGTTTGAGATCATTTTCTGAAGTGGTCTGTATAAAACGTTTGAATTGCATGGGAAAGCTTTCTGTTTTATTTGTATGGTGGTGATATCCATTGAAGTGATCCTTCGGAGAGAGAAGTTAGAACTAGTTTTTCTGAGTTTTTTTTTTTTTCCTTAAAAGTCGTTTTAATTTCATGTTATTTCTTAAATCATAAAATTCCATTCAAAATGATTATATGAAAATTAATTTCGAGAAATGATTTTTTTTTATTGTGTAAAAAAGTGTTTAGTTTAATTAACATTTTTTTTTTCTTTTTGTAAAAGAGAAAAGAAAAGAGAAGAGAAGAGATTTGAATCCGCACCATTCGTGACAGAGAATGCTTAAATACGCAAAAAGGCCGATTTCTGTCCTATCGTTGGCATTTGGCAATTCGCCAATTCCCCAGAAACGAAGGATGATTTTGATCCATAATATAATGTGATACAATTCTTTTAAAAGAAAGATATGAGGGCAAAGGTTTATTACACTGAATAGGTCGGAAATGAGAACATATTTTACATGTGTTGCCAAGAGAACAAACTGAAGTATAGTTGCAGAGAAAAGAAAATGAATCTTTGAAACGCCACGGGGGAAAATAACACAGGAGTGCTGGATTTCGAAGTCGGTGACTATTCATCACTATTGTATCTGCAACTATACTAGAGCTGAACGCTCTATCTTGGCACACATTTGTGCAGTCTTGAGCATACAAACCGGTTTGGAATATCAGTCTCAAAAATGGTAGAGCAAGCCTCCGGGATCAAGATTCGTACAGCCGACTCGACTAGTACTTCAGGTGACGCGAATTAGAAGTACCACCATGATAAAACTGCATGTCATCACAAAGATCACAAGCCATGTGAAGCATGTAGTCTTAGAAGTCAAAGAGTATATCTCCATTGCCCGTGCATTAGCACGACCAGTGCTTGCCAAGCTATGCTCAACAGCCTTCTCTGTAGAATCAAGTATCTGCACTCAAACATAATCAACTTATGAGATTGCTTGATCCTCAGTCTAACACCAGAACATGAAAAAGAAGAAAGTAAAAGCTCTTTACCAATACTAAAAACCAGTCATTACAGTTCAAGTTATTGGTTAGATTCCATCCCCACATCCTCCAAGTTATGTAGGGTCAGATTCTTTTAGAATTCTTTTTCTACAATTAATATACTTATGAAACTACCCATCTCATGTGTTTCAACTATAAGATGCAAGACCTCTCCATAAATCGTGGGTACTTACTTTTTCAGTGTTTTCCATTGACCGGCTTATCATTAGACTACTCTCCTTGAGTTGTTGTGCCAGCCCAACCATTTCATCAATGAAGTCCTCTTGAAGCTTTCTGTGGCAAGATAGAAAAGGTAACAAAGATTTAAAGCAGCACAATGTGCGGAGAAGTTATTACTGACGACAGATCTTTTTTGAGTCTTTGATGCATAACCCAGTGTTTACAGTCATTTTAGGAAAGCTGAACAAGAAAACCATAATTTTCAGTCCGGGAATAATAGATTGCAGGGAGCTATTGTAAATTGGAGACAAGATCCATTAGCTTAATGACCTACACACTTACAGCACTCACTAGGCACAAAAGGGCAAGCCACCTCACTAGTGTCTCGACTGAAGCACCTAGGTGAACTCAGATTTCCTTAGACATTACTGATTTAAACAATGATGTAAGCACATTGCTTTTATGGACAGTGCTCAAGAAATACTCCAGGCAATGGCTTTTTATGTTTGGAAATATACGAAATTTCATAACAAAAGAAATTTACAAGCTTCTTTTTTTTTTTTTTTAAAGTAAATTTACAAGCTTTTTTTATAGGTAACCAAGAAGTTTTATTACCAAGGTAAATAGGCATAGCCTAAGTGCATAGGATGTATACAAGAGAGTAATACCTAACTAGGATTTACAACCAAAAGAAATTTAAAAGCTTACCTGTGCTTTTTTATATGTGCTTGTGAGGAAGCATCCAGTTTGACAGGCGCTGATGAATGATCCTCAGCATTGTCATGAACTCTATCTTCAGAATTCGATCCAGGCCTGGTCAATGATCCAAACTGCCCAAAGATTAACATCATAACATAGAAAAGAGCCAAAAGCTAATCAAATCATGTTGATTCCAAATTTCCAACTACCACAGATTCACATACACGGATCTTTTTCTTAGTCCAGGAGTAGGGAGAAGATGATTTTCTACTCCTGTTCTAGAAGGGCTCTCATGTGTGCTTGTCTTTGCAAGGGTTCCTCAGATACTTGCATATCAGGCTGAGCAGCCTGCAAAAGTGTAGTCAAGCGGGAACAACATTTGGAAGGGATACAAACTATATCAGAGAGAGGCAGAAGTCAATAACCTCCATGCCAAATTATACTAACCAGAGCCACCATTTCACTCCAGTGAAAGAAATGAATAGCAGCAAACACAATAAAGTACTTGGTTCAGGGCCCACTAGGTTCATATGAATTTCAAGCTTAAAGCTTGTTTACCATATAAACTCCAACCAAAATGTTTGGAACTCCCTATTCATTAGCATTTTAATTCATGGCAACTTATTCTAGCAAAAAGAAGTAATGGATTCTCTGGCTACTCAATGCCCGTCTACTTTAGTATTAAGACTTTCCTTACACTAATTAGCAAAAAAAGTCTTTCAAAATATTGAATCAACCAAAACGCCTACCACTTTCATCACTACAAACCCCTCATGCAGGCTTTCCTCACCAAAGTAGTTCCGGTTTTCCTCCCCGATTTAATGATATCACCACGCGAAGTATTTTAGGTGTCTTTAGTCTTTAGCTATTGCAGGAAAACAACAAAAATAGAAGCAATTTATTTTCTTGTTATTAGTCATAGCACTATCAGATTTACAAACTCAATCTGTTGTTAAAAAAATTTAGTCTTAAGAAGTCATAAGCAAGGTTTCATTCGAACTTACAACAAATAAATTTTTGTTTTTTGGAAAAAGTAAAAACAGTAACCTCTTTAATATTATGTACCTATGGAAACTTTATGTTGGCTTGCTAATTAATATGCACGCACCAATGGGGCAGTTAATTTGGAAGCAATCAGTTTGATCTTCTCTGAATACTCATTCACCTTGGCCTTTGAAACCCTGTACAAACAGCACAAATACAACACCTGAATCAGCCATTTGAAATAATCAAGAGTGAAGATAAATATCATTTTAAAGTCAGTCAATTATGAAACAATTTTTGCCAAATGCCAGTGTCTGCCTTGGATCTAGGAAAACTAAATGAAGACTCAACTAACCATTACATAGCATTTTCTATTAAATAAATCTTTGTAGTAAGCATCTTTCCAAAGCAAGAACGGTCAACAAATTTATCATTGCAAGTCTAAAGAGCAACCATAGGCATAAAATCCATACAAGATTTGGAAAAGTATGGGTTTGCTCCCCAGTGGTCACCAGTTTGAGTCCCCTTAGGGCCACTGGAAGTTTACCTGGTCATTAATTTCAGGGCCTCATGGGATTAGTCGAGGTGTGCGAAAGTTGGCCCGGACACCCACGGTTAAAAAAAAAAAAAAAAGATTTGGAAAAGTAGAGAGAGAGAGAGAGAGAGAATCTTTCAGCTATGATTCATTATATATGTACTGTGCCGGAAAAGCGATTGGAAAACAATGTTCAAATCTTTTCCAAACTTCAAAATCCTTAAGGAAACATAACAGATCAACTGCAGGTTCTTGGTGGGAAGGGGCACGCAAATTAGGTTTTGGCACGATATATGGTGAGGGGATGTTGCTTTGAAAACCGCTTTCCCCTCTCTGTATAGGATTGCGTTTGATCAGGGCTCATCAGTGGCTGATAATATGTGCAGAACCGTCGATTCCATTCATTGGTCTATGAGATTCACCAGAGCTGTCCAGGATTGGGAGGTGGGAGCCATTACTGATTTCTACAGAATCTTATATGTGTTGAAGATTAGGGCAGGAGGGGAGGATAGCTTACTCTGGTCATGCACAGGGAACAAGAAATTTTCTGTTCGTTCATACTACAAGGCCTTGGTGAACCATGCCCCTAATGCTTTCCCGTGGAAGAGCATTTGGAAGAGTAATGCTCCTCTCAAGGTTGCTTTCTTTGCTTGGTTGGTCTCCCATGGTAAAATCTTAACAATCGACAAATTAAGAAAACATGGACTTTACATAATGGATTGGTGCTACATGTGCAAACGCAACGGCAAATCAGCGGATCACCTTCTTCTTCATTGCGAAGCAGTTAAGGTATTGTGGGATATAATCTTCTTGAGGCTCGGTATCGTATGGGTCATGCCTAAGAGGGTGATAGATCTTTTGTCTTGTTGGCGAGGGATTAGGGGGCAATCACCAAATTGCTGTTGTATGGAAGATGGTACCCTTATGTTTAATGTGGTGCACGTGGAACGAAAGAAATGGTCGCTGCTTTGAGGATAAGGAACGCTCTCCGGACAGTTTTAGGGATTTCTTCTTTCATACTTTGTTGCTTTGGGCCTCTTCTATTGTATGGGATGGAACAAGCCTTAATGTTTTGTACGCTACTATCAGTAGCACATAGTTTGTAATTAGGCACTTTCCTGTATACTCGGGCTTTGTCTCTTTACGTGGTTCAGTAAAACTTCTTTTTACCTATCAAAAAAAAAAAAGTTAAAAGCTAGTATAGTTCTCAAAAACTAAGGATTGGGGAAACCGTACGTTATCTTCGCATTCCAAGAACCATTGGCCTCAGTAGTCTTGTCTATGACCCATGACACTTTTAGATATTCCATACAAGTCACTGACATAGTACTCCATAGTAAAAAAGACCTAATGCACAAATTTGACTCATTGGATGGGCCAGCAAGGGTCTACATTTTTTTTTTTCCATTGGACAAGTCCAGACCAAAATCTGTCCATGTCAAGGCATATTTCAGGCAATACATATCTCATATCTCCCAATAAGAGAAAGAAAACATGATTCTAGAGTAGTTCATTCCAAAACAAACATTTTAGTTTTGTACCCTAGTCTAAGCATCAAGGTAGTCAAGTCCCTCAAGGCAGTTGAAACCCTAGATCACATGCAGTAGTACTTCATGCTAAAAAGGTACTCACCCTGGTGAAACTGGAGACCTGTATAGTATTGGTTGACAGCATCTAATGATATCTCATAAATTATATTGGCATATTTGAGTCATTAAATTTATCCCGCACCAAATAGAAAATCCATTCTCTAATGGTCTAGGGTAAGAATGGAGCATAAACACATACTAAGAAAGAAAAACCATGTAGACAGACGTATCTTTAGAAGGACTTAGACATTTTGATCACCTTTAACCAAACTCAAGAGTTAGCTAGTGAAATAGGCAGAAGTCATAGAGACACTATAAATGAATAGTTATACTAGTAAAGCAAAACCAGGAAGGAACTAAGAGCAGAATCAAAGAAAAAAAAAGGGAAATAAATGAGTATACCGACCTAGGTAAGCCTTCAGGAGTAGTCTCTTCAGCTACTTGTTCCACTTGTTCTCGTAATGTTGCAACATACTGCAAATTCACATGATTCATGTGATCATAAAAGGTATTTCACTAAAATTAGAACACCTAGATATAAAATCAAGAAAAAAATTTAAGAGCCCAAAGAAGAAGAAATAGCCAAAGTAAATATCACTTCAGAGAACTTTAGACATACGTGTACAAGTTTTGCCAGGTTTTGTTGATGAGGTGCAGCTGCAAGCAACCTCCTCAAGTTCACTTCTGTTTTACTGATTCCCATCACAAAATCCTAGAGCGTTGAACAAACATGGAAGCACTTAAGTAGATAGATGAGTATGGCTATTCAACAATAAATGAAACTCAAATCGCAAAATAGTTTAGCAATTCAAGTGACCACAACTTCATGTTTTTGAAATGATAAAATTCCCACTTTACCAGTAAGACAGAAAACAAACCCAAAACTAACCAAGCAATGTAGTGACCATACGTCCATTACGATCTGTTAACTAGAGCATAATATCAAAAGAATCTGAATACTCTCTGTAAGAGTAAGAGAAAATCAAGATTTCAATTGCTGGAAATAAAACCTCTGTGAGGCGCTGTCTCAAACATATAACAGGTCTCCGGAAAACAAGAAAGCATACAATTTAGATTTGTTTTACGAATTGATGTTGTCTCTTTTGCCACAAATGCAATGTCCAAGATGGTAGATTTACTCGCAAAGTTGTCTCTTTTGCTACAAATGCACGATCCAAGATGGCCGATTTACTCGCAAAATCATATGCAGAAATTATATATAAAAAACAGTGTAACTTCAAAGATCGTCGATTTTTCCTTTTCCTTTCTTTTTCAATGGAAAGAATCTAGACTTCCAGCAACTCAAAAACATTCCTTAAAAAAAACTCACCTGACAAAATTCAGAATTCAGAGAAGGATATAGAGAGCGAAAACAATAGACTCGGTACAAATTCGCTGTCAATTCCACTGAGAGAGAGCGCCACGCCGCATTAATTTGGAACCAGATTCAGTTCGGCTTTATACCTTTTCTCCCTTATCACACATTAATTTATTATTATTATTATTATTATTATTTATAAATAAAGTTTAAGATAATTAATTTTAGGGAAAGGTTTGACCGTTTGAAAGAAAAATTATCCATTCTGATAAAATAGATTTAATAACGTTAATTTATAAATTTATTTTTATAATAATATATAAGACAGTACTTTCCACGTATTTAGCGCTCTCGCTTTCCACAGATGCCTACTCAGAACACTCTATCCTAATCGGATTTTGGATCGCTTAAAAAATAGAGAGAGTTTTTTAGGATAAATCTATGAGAATAAACTATTAAGCACGCGGCGGTCAGGAAGTTAGGCAACACGCGCCCGAACTCCGCACACCGTAAGCGGTAGAGGTAATCTAGTGTGAAAGTGATTCGAAGAGTTTGCGTAGCTCCTCAAACGTTCAAGACTCGTCAACAACCTACTAGAAAGGTAAAAGAAAACTCTCTTTTTCCCTTTGTTAAGTCTTCTACTTTGAAGGTTGAATTTCTTCTCCTAGCTAACTTTGATTGTTATCTGAAGTTTTCGGATCAAAATCAAATAGGTTGCAGTCTTGCAGAGATATCAAGAGGCAGACAGAGAAACAGAGAGACTGTGTGGAAGAAGAAGAAGAAGAAGAAGAAGCGGAAGAAAATGGCGTACGTGGACCACGCGTTCTCGATAACGGACGAGGACATAATGATGGAGACCTCTTACACGGTGAACAACCGGCCTCCCATCAAGGAGATCGCTCTCGCCATCTCCCTTCTCATCTTCGGTACCCTCGGCATCATCGTCGGTTTCCTCATGGCCTTCAACCACGTCGGCGGCGACCGTGCTCACGGTTATTTTTTCCTTATTTTTTCTCTTCCTATGTTAATCCTAACCTCTTCTTATTCTTCTTCTTCTTTTAATCTTTTTCTTGAATTCCCGTGTTCTACTATTGTTTTTAAAAAATCATCGAATGTGCCTGATCTAAGGGCTAGGGTTTTCAAATTTTCTGGATGAAATAGCGTTTTAGATTCTGTTTCTTCATTTAATTTCTTGGTAGCCAAACAGATCCCAAAGCGAAGTAATTCCTTTTTTGTGGAATTTCTTCTACAATCTTTGATTTGTTGGGCTGCTGAGAGATTAGGAGATAGTAGTACTGGAAAAAAACCAACAGAGCTTTGTCAGGGTTAGGGTTTTCTGTTTATGGCTTTCGGTTCTAATATTGATTATGTTTTGATGATGAATGATTAGGGCTCTTCTTTGCAATACTGGGTTCGATCTTGTTCATTCCGGGGTTTTACTATACAAGAATTGCGTACTATGCATATAAGGGATACAAGGGCTTCTCTTTCTCCAACATACCTGCTGTATAATGCACGATTGGCTGGAAGTTCATGCTCGCCTTCTACTCCTGTACAGATCTTTCCTCAAGATGTAACTTTTAATGAATTTTGTGTATTAGCTGAAAATAGTTCTGAACAAGGTAATATTCTTGGAGTTTCTTGTTGCAATGTAGTTTATTTGCATTTTGCAATCCTTGTGACGGTCTTGTGACCTGTGAAATTCATGATTTTGTCCTGTTTTGTATTTGTATCTGCTGTTGTCTTTTTGATATAGTGGCATAAGCACACTTGTTGCTTGCAATTTTTCTTTTATATGGTTGCTTATTGAAATATGCAGGAAGGGGAAATATAGATTATTTTCTGGTTTAGTTTTACCTGTGTTTGCTAGCCGTGTAGCAGATGACAGATACTAAATTATGATTAAGAAGGCTAGCCTAATGTTATTTATTTTTGGTTTTGTATATTGAGTGAAATAAAAAGGGGAAATATTTTCTTGTTCAAAAATAGCTTATATAAGATTTGTTTGTAGTTTATAGTCCAAATGGCGTGGTCTGGAAACACTATTTCCAAGTTTTCTGTTTCACCTAATAAATGTTTATTTCTCTGGTGGAATGGTAGAGAACCATCAGGCTTTGAGTTGGTATCTGGCTTGGTTATGTGCTAAGATTTAGACAATATAGCAAATCTGAATGTTATTTTTCTTTAAACATTTTTTATGGGGATTTGCAGCTATCCAAACCAGGCCTAAGTGGCACAAAGTTGCTTCCTCAGCTGTATTAGATATTATATCTGTGAGGTGGTGTCAAATGAAGGTCTCTGTTGTTTGTATTCCGAAAGACTTCAGAAACGGTTTATATATGTTCAACTTTGTAAACGATATTCCTCCGTCTGTGGGATACAATGTTACCCCATACCTTGATTACAAGCGGATGGTTCGAGCTTACTCTGCAGCGAAGTGTCCAACTCGTGTCAGTGATATCGTTTCAAAGATCATCTTTTATCATCCTCCACAGCAACACAGAAACTTGGCCAGCTCTCCACTTTCATATCTGGAATCAATGTGTTGAGGAGTTTCTCAGCATGATTTTTAGGACCCAGCTCGTGTTACAACATGAAGTTGTCCCAAGCCATCTCTGTTCAACTATCTATACTACTATTGATGGTTCAATGGACCATAACCGTTCAACAATCTATAGCTACCATTGATGGTTCTTATGCTCTCGACAAACACCTAAATTTGTTACACATCACATGTTTTTTTTAAAAAAAAAAAAACACAAAGATCCTTTTTATGGATGTAAAACACTTTTTATCTCCCAAAGTAAATGTACGACTGAAAAAAGAAAAGAAAATACATAAAACATGTACAAAAAATTTATGTTTTGATGTTGTCGTAAGCTGTGTCTAGGTACCAGCCCATAAGCAGCAGAAAATACAACCAAAAAAGAAACAAAACGCAAAAGTATCCGAACCGATTGAAAGTTGAAACTAGGTGCAGGGGCAGCAGACGGCAAAGCAACCGCACGGCATCGGCAGCAGAGGAAAGAATGGAGGAGAAGCACGAGAGGAAGAGCGCACGCCGAAAAAGGAAAAGCAAACCCCAAACTTTCTCTTACCAAAACCGTAGCCTTCACCTTCACCCTCAACTTCGACATGTTGATGCCGACACCATTTTCGCTCTGTTACTCGCAGCGATCTCCAACTCTCACAGACCCGACTCCCTTTCCTTGATCGAGAAATGTCTAGTCAAGCTCCCTCACTCTCTTCTCTCCACCAAACCCAACCACATCCTGTCTTTGCTTCCCTTCCTTCTCTGTTCCAAGTAATCTCTTCAACGTATCCTTAAATTCGATTAACTCAAACGAGCCCATTATGAATGAATTACTGCTGATTCTTCGATTTTCTTATATTCTTTCATTGCAGAAGGGCCTCCATAACGTCTCGCGGCGCGGAGATTGTGGGCATGGCGTCGCTGTTTTCACTCGAAATGAATGAACGGATTGCTTTCGATGCTGATATTGTGAAAGGTTTGGTTTCGGCTTTGGCAAGTTCCAAGAGGAGTGTGTTAATGGCTGCGTGCAATGCTGTTCTGGATATGTCGACAACCTCGGTTGCTCGAGAGCGCCTGCTGGCATCCTCCGCTTTGGAGAGTCTAATGTGAGTGTCTAATTAAAGATTATTATGTTGTTATAGTTTCTTGCATTTTAATTTTCAACCCAGTTGTGGCTTTTTGTTTTTTGGATCTGCAAGTCGGATAATGTACTGTTTGCTTGAGAATTAAGGAAAATAAACGAGTTTCTGTTCTTTAGTGTTACGGTGTTTGGTTTTCTTTTCTTCTTTAGTGAATGGGACCATATTGTTGTTTTAGCCATGAAAGAAGGATTATGGTTTGGTCTTGTTAAGAGGGAAGAAAAAAGGTTTACGAGATTGTTCTCTAGTAGTGTGCATTAAGCGTGCATGAGCAGTGCATAAAGAAGAAGAAAAAGAAATTACGGTGTTACCTTTAGTTTAATATCTTTGCATTAGTTTGAGGGTTTGTGCTAAACCATCTGATAAAATCCAAAATATCAATTAAGAGTTCTGGAAAGTTCTTGATTTTTTTATTTTACCTATATAAAAAAAAGGTTCTCGAATTCCCTTTCTACCAGTTAAGCCCTTTGAATGGCACAGGCTTAACCCCCGTTTTAGTTCCATCCAAAAAATTTATTTGCTTGATAATATCAATCCTGTTTTACCTTTCCTGTCTTCTTACACGCATTTAGCATTTATTGAAAGCACACATTTTTTCTTTCTTCACGTGGGCATGTGTGAGAAAAATTTTCAACTTGAACATTCACCACTACTAAAGCGAGCACCTTGAAGTATCATCTGACTCTTGCTCTAGATGAGGTTCAATTAGTGAAAACTGGGATTAGAAAAATGCAGTTTGATGTCTTGGCAGATTGTTACTAGTTTGCTAATGACAGAGACAGAATGACCTCTTGATTTCACTTTTCCTCGATGTTCTTTTTCCACTAACTTAATGGTTTTTTTTATGTTTGTACGCAACACCTAGCAATTGAAAAATCGGTAACTTGATCATTATAACCATTCCCTTCTTCCTATGAGTGTTCTTCACTTAAGGAAGGAATCTTCATGATGCTTAAGTTGATTAGCCATAGTTGTAATGAAATTGGAATTTTTTTTTTTTTGCCATTTTTAATTCCTGCTGACAGAAAATGTCTCCTCTGCTTGTCATTTTGTCTTCGCTTTTCTAGTATTAGAATGTAACTAGGTGTTTCTTTTGTATACCTCATGTGTACTTGGGCTTCGCCTATTACATTGTGCTTAATAAATATTTTTAACTCATTAAAAAAAAAATTTATGTCATTTTGTATATGGGTTTCCATATTAGATGGTATATTGATATTTTGAGCTAAGGATTTTGAATAAATTTACTTCATTTTCACTAGGTTTGGATTCCTTCAGGTTCCTAAATCTCCAGTAATGCAAGTCTCTCTATGCACTGTGGATGATGGAAATGCTACCTGTCTCAAGATCGGGTTTGAGGAAGATGAACTCCCAATATTACTTCTTACTGCATCTGTAATTCTCATTAACTCCTGCAACATGGAACAGTTGGAAAAGATCCCAACAAATCTATCTGAAACTTTTTTGGTCCTTTTGAAAAAGCTGTGGGCTAAAGTGCATAATCAAATGTTGCTTGCCAACACCATGAGATCCATCCAAGAGGCACACATTTATGTAAGCAACATTAGAACTGATAATATCGCTGAAAGCATCTTTAGGCTTTCCATTAATAGTAGTCAAGTTACAGCAGCTTTACCTTTTGAAGTGGTCAAAAGAAGTATCTTTGGTTTGGGTAGTTCTAGTTTTGAAGATTTCATGTTAAATCATTGGGAGGTATCGCCCTTTAGAATTTCAATGGCTTTGGATGTAAGAGATTATGTTTTCAGTTCATTTATACGGTCTCTACACTCAGCTGAAACAGTTCCCTCCTTTCTTTCTTTAATCCTTCAAAACTCTGTGTCTTGTTTTCCTATTTCTTCAGATGAACTAGGCATCCTTAGTTTTTTGGAGGAGGTGAGGAATAAATTGGGTTGCCCTATAATCTATCAGCAAGACATACGGGTGTTAAGAACAGAAAGCCAATTGAAAAGAGAGGTGCATTTCTTTAAGGAGAGTCTCAACTCTTGCTACAAAAATGGTTCCCACTTTTTTAACATTGATGATGTTTTGAAATGTGAAGAAGCATATCAAGAGGGTTACACAGTAGCACTTCGTGGCATGGAATTTCGCTTTGAGAGCATCGCCGCTATTGCAAATGGAGTAGCATCTATCTTCGGCCAACCATCTGTGGGTGTCAATATGTACTTGACGCCGCCTAATTCTCAGGGTTTGGCTCGTCACTTTGACGACCACTGTGTGTTTGTTTGCCAACTTTTTGGAACTAAGAAGTGGAATGTTTTTTCTCAGCCAAATGCCCAGTTACCTCGCTTATATGATCCTCTTGATAGCCTACCTGGAGTAGAGGCTGAGGTTTCAGTGGCTGAATGCAGAGAGATTTTGCTAAAAGAAGGTGATATCTTGTATATTCCCAGAGGTTTTCCTCACGAGGCATGCACAGATAGTGGCGGTTCCAATGGCTCTGCTGGATTTTCCTTACATCTTACACTTGGTATTGAGGTCGAACCGCCTTTTGAGTGAGTAAATGTTTACTTTGATTTTGTTTCAGATTTGGTTCTAATGGTTTAGCTTCTTGTGGTTTCTTTCAGTCCTTGCATGTGGGAAATTGTGCCTTTCTTGTGCATATCTTTTTGTGCTACTTTCAAGTTCAGATTGATTGCTGACGTCCATGAAGTCAAATTAAGATTTGACTATAATGCTGAGTAGAATGTTTGTATGACACTTTTATTCCTCAGCTAGACAAATCATTCAACAGGGGAAAACATGGTTAACATGAAAATAGAAGGATACATTTCTCTACATATGCTGTGAATAACCAAACATATCTTTTTTATATAGGTAAATAGCCAAACATGTGTACATGTAAAATGTCTGCAATATTAATGTGATTGTTAAATTAGGACTCCAGTAATTAATTGAGTTGGTTATCAATACATATATATATATATATATATATCTGGCCAGTGAGCTCTTCATCAAATAGTACTTCTTACTCAGAAAAATGGATTGGAGACCAAGGTCGTGGGTTGAAGATCTACTAAGTGTGTGTAACCTATCAATAAAAAAAATAAAATAATAATTCTTCTACATTGAATAGTAACAATGTGGAAAAAAGTTAGCCTAGGCCTATCACCATACGATTGAATCAAGTATCTCGGTTCTATTTATCATACCGTGGCACATTACCCTGTTGGCATGTCCTGTTGACTCTTTTGATTGAATTCTATCTGATATAATTATAACTTATTCTTTTCTCAGCTGGATTTAAAAGATGGCTTTTGGAACACATCCACTTAATTACAGGAAGTGGTTATACAGCTATACTTGTGAAAGTACACACTGTCAGCTCTTTTCCCTTATGTTTTGACTAATATTTGGGAAGTTGAACGAGATTATGAATTTATCAACAGTCTTCTGATCAATATGGCATAATAATTTAATGCTTATCTTAAATGAACCCTTATTTATTTATTAATTGCTAAGTTAGATGCTGAAAAAGACCATTTACTTTGATATCTGAGGAATTGACACGATTATTGTCTCCTTCTTAAAGTTACATTTTTTCTTAGCATCTGCTTTTTTATCAATATTTAAAAAAAAAAAAAAAAAAGATATAGTTATTGATGATATGACACTATACAATTTTTAGAAACGGAAGTCTATTTTCTCTGTAAATTGGGATTCAATAATTGTTGATATTTTTGGGCAGAAAAGACCCTTGGCCACTTGTTTGACACACTTGCTTGCTTAGATGTATCTTGCGGTAGATATGCTGTATAGAAGAAACTGCCCTTTATCCACCTGTAGTTTGGATTGAGTTTGAATTGTCAATCCAGGATAAAAATTGCATCTTCTCCACGTGAGAACTGAGATTCATCCGTTAGGTCTCCAATTTTAAAAAAAATCTCGTGTGTAAATCACCCTTAAAAAGAAAGTCTAGTATACAAAATATCACCATTATTACATTTGAATAAATTAAACTTAAGGACCAAAAGCAAATACTACTAGACCTTAGGTGGGCTAATGCAACTTTTTAAACCAATTATTGGCAATTCGAACTCAATCATAGCGCTGGAGGAAAAATAGTAACTTCTTCAATTCTGGATGATTCATTAGATACCTCTGCTCATTACGGCATAATGCTCATTTTGTTTGGTGAACAACTTGGATTCAAATCAATCAATCAACAACGTATTGCTTGAGCCCAGCTGTCTGATTCCCTCTTGATTTAGACCCCAATAGCCATCTTTGCCTCCCACACCCAATAGTCCACTAAAAAAGGGCTCAATTTGATTGGTCAGTCAATTAATTGATGGATCTGGGGTCTTTTAATGCGTAGACTGGCCATCCATTGCAATCTAAATCATGGGTGAACGTGAAAAGGACTTCCTTTAACGTGTATGTTGTTATTGTTAGCCCCCCTTCCCTATGAGTATGTCCGTGTGTGTGTGAAACACTTCCATCTAAAGGCTACTTCTAAATAGTCATTGATGCACATTATTATTGTTTTCAATGCTTTTTTCTCAAGTCCTTTATGCAAACCCCTGTAAATATGGCAAAGTTTTATTCATGATTGGAATGATAATGTTTGAAGTGCTGAAAACAGAGCACGTGGGCTGACCCATTTTCTTGACCAAATAATATAATATACATGTGTCTATGAGACACAGACAAGTTTTAGGATCCAGTAGCTCAGAGAGCTGAATCACTGTATGTCTTCAAAATGTAATATGGTAATCTTAGATGTTGTAGATTTGTATCAATTTCCTTGCATAGAAGTTCAAAATGTCACTATTATGTCTCTGTCCGTGCGCATGAAGTGTTAGGTTTCCAAACGATTCAAGCAAGTGAATCTAAATGCCTAGTGTTGTGTGACTTGGTGAAATCAGCAATATTTGTGTTTGCAAATTGACTTTATTGTAGTCTGTAGATCTAGACAGTGGACTTTTGTTGGTATTTATATTAACCATTAAATATAATAAGACAACAAAAAGAAAAAAGTTTTGATCCTGACATTGTGGTTAAGAGCTCGTTAATTTAAGAAGTCGCCAGAATCTTTGGAATTGAAATAACAGCAGTTTGACATTATATTGAACCTGAAACTATCCAAGTACCAGGCACTTTATTTTATGTCTTATTTGACTCAGGTGGGAGGGATTTGCTCATGTTGCACTTTGTTGCTGGAGCCAGACCCAGAAGCAACCTCAGTTCTCTCTTCTCGAGTCTGCAGTACTTCTTGATGTTATTTCTGTGAATGTCTTGCATGTTGCAATTGGGCTAGTAGGTGATTCTGATCCTACCTTCCGGAAGGCTTGCTTGGTTGCTGCAATTTCTTTGTCATCAGACACTGGTTGCTGGCTTGATCTGAATCAGAGAACCATTTTCAGCTATTTGATTGATAAAGTCAACACAGAGTCAAGGTTCTTGGAAGCGCTTAGGAGCATAGAAGTTGCAATTCAGAAAACTGAAGACCCCTTTCATCAGATAAGATGGCTCCGGCTACTCAATATGGAGGGAGAAAGCATTGAAGGAAATGATTGGAATGTGCCTTTTGTGGAGATGGCCAAGTTATTCCCTTTATGTGTAAGACACAAAGATCAGGTAGAAGCAGCATTCATGCGTGTCAAGTCTAGGTTCTGTGATGAGGTGTTATTTGGCGATGTAGTAGATAGCTATAAAATGCTGCTCGACAAGTATAGGAAGGCTAGAAAGCAGTATATGAACGGAATGGTTTCACTGCACTGTACATCATGATTCCATACATATATGTATCAACTGATTCTTCTTTAATGGTTTGTTATTCCTGTTTCTTCTCTCTCTCTCTCCAGGTAATAAATAAAATTGCATTTGGCGTGGTGAGATTTTGCTGCGTTTCTCGTGTAAGTTGTGAATAAATCCAAAGGGCATCCAGCGTTGTCCCAAGTGCATCCGTTGATGTAGAACAAGGTGCTTGCCTTCTTAACATATGAGCTGTGTTAGTGGGACTTCATACTAAAATTTGAGTGTTGTATTGGAACGTTTCTTCTATTGAAAGTTCTTATGATTCATGCACTTTAGGACAGAAACTCATTTAACGTGTCCAAAATTCATCCTGATAATTGAGCTCTTACTATCATTTTAAAAAGAAAAAAACGCTTTCTCAAACTGTTAAACATTTTACACAAGCCTCTTATCGCTTAGAAATGGTACCTCTCTCTTTACTTTTCATTTATATCTTTAAACACAGTACATAATTACATTTCCTCATAAAAGCGAATAAGCTCTCTACGATTTGGGTTGTTTTGGAGTTGGAGTTGGATGTGTTGTCACCCCTTGATAATCAATGTGGTAGACAATCTCATCTGAATTGTCCCTGCTGCTTGTACGTTTAAATGTCACTGAACCTTCTTCGACGGTTGATCCTTTCATCTCTTCACCATCCTGCATTTCAATAGACCCAATAAGGCAGCCTGAAGTATAATTTTAATTGTAAACCTGGCGTGCATGGTCCATCTGGCATGGGGAAGCTAAAAGGTAAGTTTGGTCCCCTTTTTATAATTTCAGTAATATTAATTCTAAACAATATTATTATACTGATTATTAGGGAACTGCTTGTCATAATTAGCTTTTCTTTCTTTGTTTTTTTCTCAGAACATGAACTTAAATATTCTGTTTTGAAGCTGGGCATGGCTGAGTTGATTTAAGAATAGAACTAGTAAGTTTGAGTTTATGTCTGTGAAATAAGAAAATAATTTGATCCATATATGCAATATAATATGGCATCAAGCTCGTTTGATAAATCTTCTGATAAACTTAACAGTGAGGGACTTTTGAACTTACCTGTATTTTGTGGTATTTGTGCTTGTCGTAGGGCAGTAACATGCTCAGTTTTCTCATGGGCAGCCTTCCTTGGAGTAAAATGAGGGAAGGGGAGGGATAGGGGGTACTGATAGTTGGGAAGATGTGGGAGACAATGGTCGTAAAGAGACATAAGAAAATGATAGAGGATGATTTCATTATTTATTTGGCCGAAATATAAAAACTTCCTAGCCTTGGGGAGGAAAACAGGAAGAAAATCCAAGTATATATAGAAGGGCATGATATTTCCATGTGGAGAGAGTGTATTATTGCTGGAAAGGCTGGGAAACATGTATCTGCCCATGCCTATGATTATGCAGCTGATGTAAATGAGAGAGACCCCCCAAGACTCTAAGCCTGGAGACAACACATGTCCCATCCTCTTTCCAAATTAGGGACTCCTGTGTGGGATTATTATAGGAGACACTTTATCCTTGGTATTGTTTTGGGCGGGGTAAAGGGAAGATATTGGGTTCACGTGCATGTCCATGCCAAACGAAACCACTCACGATTGAATCATTAATCCATGTTTTGTCCTCATCAATAATGACTGGATGTAATTATGTCATCTTAGGTCCCTCGGTTGCCCCTCTCTCTCTCTCTCTCTGGGCATGTTCAAGAATCAAGATGCAGTTACTGAGGTGTAATTTATCCCACTTTGTGACTTGGCCCTTGGAAACACCGTATTTTCAGTCACATTTAGCAATTTCTATCGATTCCTATAAGGTTTGGGAATATATACCTCTAATGATTTCAGCATATTGCTGTCATATCGAACGAGTATCTAGACTGTCCAACTTTCATCTTCATGGAAAGTGAAATGAGATCTCGTAGTTATGGTTGGCAGAATCTTTAACTACTGTATGTGCCCAATGAAAGTTTTCCTTGTCAACTACAATGACATGAATTTATCCAATTATTTTCTTCTGGGCATAAATTTAACAGCATTACATTAGATCTTGGCAAGAACTAGGGTTGCCTAGTGATGAAGTTCATCATTCTGATGAGGTGAACTTGGATTCACTATCTGAATTGAACAGAACCAGTTTGAACAAATTATCATTCTAATACTCGACACGACAATTTCACGAGAGCATCCATATATGCAAGAACTTCAACAAACTAATTAACGATATAGCTCACTGATTACAAGCTAAAAGAACTCAAAGTGTTGAAATTAAGCCAGAAACTGCGAATCGGGTCTTCTTAAGCGTTTATCAAATGTTTTAGACACAGAGAAATTTTACAAAAGTAAACCTATAAATTGATGTGACTTGATATGATACATCAGATTGTAAAACTATTTTTATTGTAAAGTAGATCTAACGTATTATATGAAGTTATGTTAGTTTTTTTATTTACTTTTATGGAATCTCTTTGTAGTTGCAGCAGTTGTCTTATTAAGAAGGAAAATATTTGGTTATGTTTGGGTAGTGAGGTATTTTTAGGTATTATGTGAATAATAGTAAAAAAGTAATGATAGTGATAAAGGAGAATCAAATTCTCCATGATACGTGCTGCCTTCCTTTTCCATTAGCATAATATCCGTCTGCATAGCTGTAGGGATACGCTCATTATTTGTATTTGATTCTTTCCTATTATATAGGAGTTTACAACTGTAATTATCGTGTATATATAATAAAGAGTTATCTCCTCATAGTGTAAGGAGGATTTCAGCCATTTACCGTGTTTATCAAACATATTTATGGTATCAGTTTCAAGTTTTCTTTTTCTTTTTTCCAATTCTGACCATGGCCGATTCGTCGTCTTCACCTCCTACTCTTCCTTTCAACACAGTGGTGCATATGCTCACCATTAAACTGACTTCCTCCAATTATCTATTGTGGAGAAATCAGTTTGTAGTTTGTTCCTCTGTTATCTAGTCAATAACGTTTTGGTTATTTGGACGGTAGCATCACGGCTCCTTCTCCCATGATTACTACTTCTGATGGCACCCCAAAGTCCAATCTTGCATATACCTCTTGGATGCATACCGATCAAACACTGCTCAGTTTACTCTATTCTTCTCTTACATAAGAATCTATGAGTGAGGTACTGGGTTTCCATCACTCCCATGAGGCTTGGCATGCGCTTACAGTCTCATTTTCGCACCGATCGAAGACTCGAGAACTGCAACTCAAGGATGAACTCCAGCTGATGCATCGTGGCTCTTAGTCCATTGCTGAGTTTTCTCGCACCTTCAAAGGTCTTTGCAATCAACTGGTTGCTATTGGTCGTCCCATTGATGACACGGATAAAGTCCACGGGTACCTATGTGCATAGGGACTCGACTACAAGATCTTTTCTACCACCATGATGTCACAGCTTCCTCTACCATCCTTTCCAGAGATTGTTCTGAAAGCTTTGAGCCATGAAATCTTTGAACGATCAATTTCCCATTCATCTTCCAACTCTGCTTATTTTGTGCAACAGACTTCCAAAGTGCCTGGTCATAAGAAAGTGAAGCATCGGTCTTCAGCCTCTTTTACACCGTTTGCCACTTCGAAGTCATCATCCAACTCCTTTGTTCATTGTCAGTTGTGCGACAAAGAATGCCACTTAGCCAAACGTTGCTAGAATTTCCTGAAACTCAAGAAGAAGCAATCGACTAACCTTCCTGAGGCATTTTCTGCATGCTCGATTCAGGATTTTAATGACTCTAAATGGTTCCCTGACTCTGGTGCAACGTCCCACATGACTAGGGACATCGAGGGTGTGGATCAACCGGCTGTCTATTCTAGGAATGAACGTGTCATGGTTGGCAATGGTCAATCTTTAACAATCTCTCACACTGGTTCCATTTCATCTCTTGTTCCGTCTAGTCTTCTTTTATCTAATGTCTTAGTTGTTCCTGGAATTAAAAAAAAAATCTTATTTCTATTAGTCAACTTACTAAAGACAATAATTGTTGTGTTACCTTCTCTTCCTCTGGTTTTACCATACATGATCGGGTCACAAAAGTGGTATTGGGAGTCAGAAGATGTGAAAATGGTCTCTACGTGTTGGATCATCGTCATCATGCCTTCGTGTCCACTACTTCTTCACCGCGAGCATTTGTTCGTTTATGGCATACTCGCCTTGGTCATCCACATTATCGTACTGTTGCTTCTCTTTCTAAATTAGGATCTATTTCTTGTAGTAATAAATTGGTGAACAATGATTTTGAAATTTGTGTTGGTTGTAGACTCGGCAAAAGCCACCGTTTACCTTTTTCTCTAAATGATGAACGTTATGCCATGCCTTTTGATCGTTTACACTGTGACCTATGGGGTCCGTCACCAATTTCCTCTTTTACTGGATATAGATACTATGCTGTTTTCATTGATAATTGTACCAGATTTAGTTGGATATTCCCTTTAAAACACAAATCTGATTTCTTTGATACTTTTATTCATTTACAACGTTTTATTGAGACGCAATTTTTTTGCAAAAATAAAATCATTTCAGTGTGATGGTGGAACTGAGTTTACTAATAATAAGTTTCACTATCATCTGCATTCTTGTGGCATTGATCTTCGTCTGGCATGTCCTTACACTCCTAGTCAGAACGAAATTACCGAACGTAAGCATCGTCATGTCACAGAAACGGGTCTTACTCTTATGTTTCATGCTCATGTGCCACTCTTCTTATGCCTTCTCTACTGCCGTCTTTCTCATTAACCGACTCCCATCACTGTCTCTTGCTGGCAAAACACCTTATGAGCTTCTGTTTGGTAAGCAACTCGATTACTCTATACTTCGTACTTTTGGGTGTCTTTGGCTTCCCTTATTTGAGAGATTACTCACCTAATAAATTGTCTCCAAAATATGCTCCTTGTGTCTTTTTAGGTTACAGTACCCTTCATAAAGGATTTTGGTACTTAGACCGTAAGACACATTGTGTCTATGTTTCTTGACATGTGCAGTTTCATGAACATATATTTCCCTATAATGGTGATTCTATGCAAAATCTGCCATCTAACATTGACTACATTCATTTTTCTGAGTGTCAGGAATGCAAAATCTGCCATCTAACATTGACTATATTCATTTTTCTGAGTATCAGGAATGTGTTTCTAGTTCTTCTAACATTAGTTCTTCAGATTCTTTGCCTTCACCATCTTTTTTGAATTCACCATGTCTGCCTTGCAGTGATATTCCACACCTGTCATCGACTTCTTCTCCTGGTCTGCAGGTTTCTCTTGATGAGGAACCTCTCTTGGATTCTGTCATTCTAGATTCTACCATTCCTTCCCCTGTTTCGTCCTCTCCTCGTGTGACCACTTCCAGCCATCCGATGATTACCAGAGGGAAAGCTGGTATATTCAAACCACGGTTGTATCATGCTATGCATATCTCATCTTCTTCTCAGTTGTTTCAGGCTCTTTTTGCTCTCAAAGAGCCACAGGGCTTCAAGTCTGCTGCAAAACACCTTGAATGGCTCTCGGTTATGGATGATGAAATTCACACACTGAAGAAAAATGATATATGGGTTCTTGTACCTTGTCCTCAACATCATAATGTGGTTGGTTGTCGCTGGATTTTCAACAAAAAGCTTCACTCTGATGGGTCTATTCAGCGTCATAAGGCATGCCTTGTGGCTTAAGGATTTTCTCAGGTTCATGGTCTTGACTTTGGTGACACATTTAGTCCTGTGGTGCGTCCTGCTACAATCAGAATCATTTTATCCTTGGTTGTTACTTCTGGATGGCGTTTACATCAGCTAGATGTTAAAAATGCCTTTCTTCATGGCTTTCTCAATGAAGAGGTGTACATGGAACAACTGCCTGGCTACACTAATCCACAGTTTCCTCAGCATGTTTGTCGCCTAAAACGTGCTCTTTATGGCTTGAAACAAGCTCCTCGAACTTGGTTTCATCGATTTAGCTCCTTTTTGCTCAAACTTGGCTTTCACTCTAGTCAGGCTAATTCTTCGTTGTTTGTCTATCACTCCTCACTTGGCACTGTTTACTTACTTTTTTATGTTGATAACATGGTCATAACTGGAAGTACTCCTTCTTTGGTTCACACCTTTATTACTCGGCTTTCCAATGAATTCTCCATGAAGGATTTGGGTGATCTTCATTATTTTCTCGGAGTTGAAGTCTGAGCTAATGAGAAGGGTCTATTTCTCAATCAAATGAAGTATGCTCTTGATCTCTTGCATCATGCTTCAATGATTGATGCCAAGCCTATTTCTACACCTTTTGTTGTTGGTCAACATCTATTAGTCAAAGGGACGTTATTCTCCGACCGTACTCTATTTCGTTCTCTTGTCGGTGCTCTTCAATACCTGACTATCACTAGGCCTGATTTGTCCTTCAGTGTCAATTCCATTTGCCAGTTCATGCATGCTCCCACTGAGGATCATTTTCATGCTCTCAAACGTATTTTGCGCTATGTTAAAGGCATTGCTCATCATGGTCTTCAACTTCATAAACAGTTCACTCGTGATCTTCTTGGCTATTCTGATGTGGACTGGGTTGGATGTCCTGATACACGTCGTTCTACTATTAGCTATGTTATTTTTTTTGTGCTAATTTAATCTCTTGGTCTTCTAAGAAACAAAGCACTGTTTCTTGTTCAAGTGCAGAAGCATAATATCGCTCCTTAGCTATTACTACTGTTGATATTGCATGGATTATTCAATTGCTTCGGGACCTTCGTGTTACACTCTCAGCGCCACCTAAAATTCTTTGCGACAATCAAAGTGCAATTTTTTTGGCAGTCAATCCGATTACTTGTCCTCGGTCCAAACATATTGCGATCGACTACCATTTTGTTCGTGAACTTGTTGATAATGGCACTTTGAAAATTGATTTTGTTCATTCAAATCTGCAGGTCGTTGATTCACTGACCAAAGGAGTTACCAAGCTGCAATTTTTTCTCTTTCGAAGCAAGCTCAGCGTTATCCCTTCTGCCACGCTCACCTTGCAGGCGGTGATAAAGGAGAATCAAATTCTCCATGATACGTGCTGCCTTACTTTTCTGTTAGCATAATATCCGCTTGTATAGTTGTAGGGATATGCTCATTATTTGTATTTGATTCTTTCCTATTATATAGGAGTTTACAACTGTAATTATCGTGTATATATAATGAAGAGTTATCTCCTCATAGTGTAAGGAGGATTTTAGACATTTACCATGTTTATCAAACATCTTTAGATAGAATATTGAATACTAATGAATAATATTAAAAAATAAATAATAAATAATAATAAAATAATAAATAGTAATTCTGTACCCAAACTAGGGACGAGGACTCAACAAAGAACAAACACAACCAGCCAATGATCTTCCCTAGCAGGGGTAGCTGCCCTAGCCCTTAGCCCTATAGGAGATGTAGTCACCCCACCGGGCTTCCCCTCAAGTAGAAGATTACCAAACCCAACCCAACTTCTCTATATTTACAGTTGGAATTTGTTGAATGAAAAATGGCCACGAGGACTGGGCTTCGCTTCTATTGTAATATAGTACTAGTAGGGCTGTTTGCGATCGGAGATTTATTCATTGCTAGCTCAGGCTATGGCCTATGGGTATGTGGATTCTTTGGGTTTGGAACTGAATGATTTATCATTTCCCAGCATATAAATGGTTCACCTTTATCATTACTAGCTAGACTCCTACATGACTTAACTAACTTTTTTGAAATCTGATGATGCGTCTGCTGATACACATGATATTCCCCTCCTTCAGTTATTAGCTATGTCCCTTTTTCTTTCTTCAGATTCTGACTATTCTGGAATGTACTCTTAATTCTCAGAAGTTTAATGAATGAATTAATTCCATTTTAACAAAAAATATATAAATAAAAAATGAAAAGATGAGAGTTTTGGAAAACAGTCATAATTCATCATCTAATTCTGCTGTTAGGAATTAGCAATGGAATGCCACCAGTTTGGTCCAACTCAATAAACGTACGGATTCAAAAAGGAGTAGCCGTCACGTAAATTCATCAATAATTTACACCTTTTAATTCCCAATCCAATAACATTACTTCACAATCTCATCCCTTTGGCCATAAATAAATAAATTAATAAATAAATAAATCTCACAAAAATCATATAAGTATTAATATTAATATTTAATTCCAACATGACCCTACATACCATCCATATTACAGCATCAACCCCTCATAATTTTGTTTCCTTTTTCTTTTCTTTGATTTAGGTGATCAGATGATTATTATTGGGAGAAATTAGCACGACTATCATAATTCAAAGGAGAGAGGCTTGGAAAGATCATGATCGTGTTGTGGTGGTGGACAGTGGACTCCAAGGAAAAAAATCCCGAAGAATTCGTAAAAGTCAAACATCCTTCCTCTGCATTTTTTTTCTTTTTTTTAATGGTTTCCTAAAAGGAATCACAATTCTAATGCATTCCATTACTCTTTCATACTATAGTCTCGATATATATATGTATATATATGTATATGTATATGTCATTACTACTGATTGGGTGAAATATTAGATTAGTCTCACACCTACTAATAACTGTTTTGAAATTTAATACCCCAATTTATTTATATTCTCTATCAAATCCTCCTCTTGTTTTTCCCAAAATCCTCCTCTTATTATATTACCCTCCAACTTTCCCATTTGACCATTATACTCATCTCTCTCTCTTTCTCTCTCTCTCTCTCTCTCATGGAAGATGATGATCAAGCATGCAACACAAGGCTCAACCTTGGACTTGGGTTGGGTGATCAAAATTGTCCGAGGAAGGAGAGGGATATTGATCGGAAAAAGGAAAAGCCTCTGGTTTGCTTGGACTTAACGTTTGCGCTACGGCCAAAAGAGGAAGCAGTTAACGTGGATGATCATGAGATCAGCGCAGACCCATCAACGCTCAAAGTGAATATCGACGGTTACGAGGATCATCAGTACCTGAATAAGGAAAATAAGTCCAGTAAAAACCACCACAAGAAGGAAGGTGGTGGTGGTGGGAGAAAGAAACTCCGGCTCACAAAAGAGCAATCCATCTTGCTTGAAGACAGCTTCAAACTTCATAGCACCCTTAATCCGGTAACTTATTTTCCCATACAATATTTATTTATTTATTTATTTATTTTTGTTTAAATCCTTTGCATGAAGATCAATAGCACGTTTCATGATAATCAAGGTCATTGCAAAGCCAATATATATTTACATATGCTGCGTTGCAATGGGGTCTGACAAAACTCTAGAGGCTTGGTTCAACATCGATCATTTGCATGAGTTTGTAGTGATGATCAAGATGTCAAGTTTTGGGTTCCCATGTCATATGTCATTTATTGTGTTTGTTTAATTTCCATTTAATTCTGTTTTATGCGTTGAAGAGACTAATTGATGGAGATCGACAAAAAAAACATGCAGGCACAGAAACAGACACTGGCCGAGCAATTGAAACTGAAGCCGAGACAAGTGGAGGTTTGGTTCCAAAATAAAAGAGCAAGGTAATGTTTAATTGTTCATTAATGAATTTTCAAATATTTTTGTTATGTTTTTACAACAATTTAAGCGAAGAAATCATTGTGCGCCTGCAGAACCAAGTTGAAGCAAACAGAAGTAGACTGTGAATTCTTGAAGAAATGCTGTGAAAGTCTTGGCGACGAGAATAGAAGATTGAAGAAAGAATTGCAGGAGCTCCGATCGCTAAAAGTTGGACAATCACCTTTGTATATTCAACTCCAAAAGGCTGCGACTCTTAGAATGTGCCCGTCGTGCGAGAAAAATATCCTCAAAGCTAATGATCAAGCTGGGAAGAACGCGGACGTCTTAGATGTGGTCCGGAAGAACAAGAAATTGCAGAGCGGGTTTGGTGCTGCTGCTGCTGCTGCAAACTAAAGATCAGATTCAAGCTAATTGATTCATACCCATATATAGGTGCAAGTTTAACAACAACAACAACACTCATGATCAATGCATCCAACCATTTGTCAGATTGAACCCCAAAATAAATGTTGAATTGTTATGGGGTTGTCCCAAGTCCTCTCCACAGCTGCCTAGAAACTAGAGGTAGATTATAATAAATTGTTTAATTTTTAACACATGGTCAGACACAATATTCTTCACTCAAATTGATTTGACATGAAACTTGATGAACTTTTATTTCCAAATTTATCTCTCTAGCGTGTTTGGTATGCTTTTTCACATTTCAAATCATTCAAATGATAGATGTTATTTAAAAACTTCTTGCCAACCATCACTTGGACCATGGTTTCCGGGAAAAATAAAATAAAATAAAATAAAAAGTTTGACCACTATGACTAAACTATACCTGGTGTCATTCTCATTGTCGCGGCCAGAAAGTTTTTGATTTTGTTTTTTTTTTTTTTTCTTTTTTATGTCAAAATTTTTGCATGACGAGTTAATTTGTCATTGTTTTTTTAAAAAAATAAAAACAAAAAAATTCTATTTTGATCTTGTACTCTTACGATGTGATAGGACGGTTGACGTGATATGCCGCGTAATTTTAGAGTTGTAAAATAATTATAAGAGAGTTATAAGATAATTATTTTTAACTTACAAAAGTTTTTATAATATGAAACCGAAAAATATTGATCATCAACTAAATTATATATCGACATTAATTTCACAAGACAGATTTTTTAAGAGATTGCTTGAGATCTTTTAAAACAATTATTAAACTACAACAGCTGTGACTTTTTGTGTCACTTTTATTTTCAGCGAACGGATTCTCTTCACAAATAAAAACTTTTTGACACAAAAACTAAAGTCTTGCCGCATAAATTCATCACAAATGATGATGACGAGTTGACTATTGTACATTACCCCGCCATTAATTTCAACAAACCTTTAATTTAGGTACAATTAAGATTAACTAAACATATACCGCAAATAT